>NC_135818.1:58524515-58788408 GCF_964213995.1 Mustelus asterias | reverse complement strand
AAAACCTTCAAAAGATCAGTTAATTATCGTCAGTTAACGAGACGCGCTGACACCGGCTTGTGGATGTGTCTTAACGGGGATGTTATGTTAACTACTTGTTACAGGTGGAGGAATGCGAGTGGGCTCCCAATACCAGGCGGTGGTGTCTGACTACGATCCTGGTGAGTTTTGAATTGTGTGTGTGTGTGTGTGGGGAGAGAGAGATAGCCTAAAACTGTCCTTCATTCCATCCCCCCCCTTCCTCCTCACCCACAATCCCAAATACTTTATCCCAGAGAGTTAAATCCACACAGGGGTCAGTGAAGGAGAAGTGGTGAGAGGAAGGGAAGTGTCTTCATCCTGAGTCATCGTGAGAAGAGTTAATAAAGCAGACACGAAAAAGTACAGGATATTAATTATAATAAAATGAGGGCAGATGAATAATCACTCCCCACCTCCCCCCCCCCCCCCCACTTCGCCCTGCTGTTGGTCTTGAGAATAGCAGCATCAACAGCGTGTGCTGCTGCTGCAGGCGTGCTTTGACTTAAATCATCATTTCCTACCCCACCCTGAATAAAATTGAAATATTGTACCCGATATTGTCCGCCCCTTTCAAAAGTTCTGAATGGCTAAAAGATCTTCAGCTCCCGGGTTTGTGCCATACTCGATGTTCTCCGCGATCCCTCAAACTCCTTCCTCGTTAACGGATACTTTCACATTCGCTATGAATTGGCACGAAAAAAAAATGTAGCTCAACAAATTTTGGGCTTTTTTAAAGCCGCCTCGGTTCTCCTTTATTTTATTCACATTCTGTCGCTCTAGTTCAGATCGACAACGCGATTTAAAAAAACTAAAAGTGTATTTTGAAGCCTGCATTATTTGTCTCTGGGCGCATGTGCGAGACATAGGAAATCAGGAGGACACCGAAAACCATGCGAAAGGTGCTCTGAGTTGCATGTGTCGGAATATAATTAAAAGTCGGACAGTTACATATTCTCCTGTGCTTATTGCGTGTAAGGCTTTGGCATTCAAGCATTTGTCATTAAATGGACTGCAGGAAAGCCACTTGCTAAAATCCGTTGGAGACAAACTCTCAAGTTGGCAAAACATTTTTAATGTAATTATCGTAACTAATTTGACTTCATTAAAATCAGCAGTTAACTCACATTTAAAGGATCGGTGTTAATTATATCTCGGGAGTGTTTCAGACGTTGTGCTTGGACTTTAATTTGTTCAACACCATTTTTAGAACAAAAATGGTTCAAGACCACATTTTGTATTTTTGACTTTTAATGACTGTCACAGTAGTGGTGAAATTTAGCCTTGTCAATAAGTTAGCTTTGTTTAAAATCAGAAATTGATCACAATAGGGAATTCAACATTGACATATTCCTGTTTTAATTTAAGTTTCAGGTCACGGGCACTGTTGTAATATAGGGGATTTTATAGTAATAAGAGTTTACTTGAAGTACAGTAAAGAAAGTATGTTAAAGGTTACAATCACCAGGAAATTGATGTGATTCAGTTTAAGCATAATATGGTTGATTATAAGGATCAGTGGAAGATTTGTTTTAAAAAATGGGTTTTGTTGGGTTTTAAAGGAGGTGAGGGAGCATGACTGGCTGGAATCAGAGAAGTCTCACAACACCAGGTTAAAGTCCAACAGGTTTATTTGGTAGCACAAGCCACTAGCTTTTGGAGTGCTGCTCCCTCATCAGGTGATGAAGTGACCTGATGAAGGAGCAGCGCTCCAAAAGCTAGTGGCTTGTGCTACCAAATAAACCTGTTGGACTTTAACCTGGTGTTGTGAGACTTCTTACTGTGTTTACCCCAGTCCAACGCCGGCATCTCCACATCATGGAATCAGAGGAACAGTGAGGTTGAAGAACTTTGTAGTATTGGAGTTTATACATTTGGGGAGATGCAAACGCATGAAAGGATTCGTCAGCGAAATGGGAAGGTAATTTGGAGGCTATGGGTTGATGCATGCCAATGAGGAAAGGGTGGTGTGGGACTTGATGTGAAATAGGATGTAGGTAGTGGAAGTTTGAATGGGAGGAAGTGGCGGTTGTGATGCTGGCTAAGCGAGCATTGGAATAGTCAAGACTGGAGGAGTGAAATACGTCAATGAGGCTCAGTGACAAATGGGTTTGGAGATGTATTATGGAGGTCTTGATGATGGACTGGATATGGGTTGTGACTGAATAGATGCTGTAGTTCTAAGCAGTCTGGTAAAGCCTAAAGTAATGGCTGAGCTAGAGAAATGGAATTAGTGGCGTGGGTATAGTTTATGCCTGGATCCTTGGAGAAACAGTCAATCTGTGGGAGATGGTAAGAAAGGCCACCTCATGTTTTGTACTGAGCTAGTTAGTCAAGAAGTTACTCCTTATTTGGTGAACTTTACTTTACATCCTGCCAAACGGCAACGCAGTCGCTTGTAAATATTGATTTCTGTTAAGGTGTAGCCTTCACAGATGTTGAATCATTGTTTTCTTAAATATTGCCCAAGTGGTCACTTCTGAATTGTGAAGATTGGGCTGTTCAACAGCAGACCCAAGTTTGTTTTTGCCCCAATATCCAGATGTGAACTTCCAGTCAGGCTAGTGCAGTCATTTTCTACTCAACAACAACAAACTTGCATTTATGTAGTACTGCTAATATAGAAAAATGCCACCAGGTGCTTGACAGGAGTGTTACACAAGAAGATACGGCAGGTGATTAAAGAGAGAGGTTTTTGAGGACAATCTTAAAACAAAAGAGAGGCTTGGGGTTTGCAATTCTATAGCATGGGGCCCAGCTTCCTGAAGGCATTACCAGCAATGGTCGAGCAGTTAAAATCAGCTGATGCATGGGAGGGACAACCCCATGGAGGGATTTGAAAACACGGGTGATATATCCATAACCCAGCAGTACTGAAATTGTGGATTGACCTTGGAACTGTTCTGGTCTGAGTAACTTGTTACTGTTTGCGTAAATTCTTTGAACCATTTGGATTGCAGATCTTCATTTTGATACATGTCAAATGTATGTTACAATTATTTTCTAGGCTAAAGAAGGCTAACAAGGAACTCTCTAGTTTGTTACATTGATGACTTAGAGTCATAGAGGTTAGAGTCACTTGGCCAAAGAACCTGGGTTCAATTCCAGCCTTGGGTGACTGTGTGGAGTTTGCACATTCCCCCCTGTCTGCGTGCGTTTCTTCCTTGTGCTCTAGTTTCCTCCCACAGTCCAAATATGCATAGCTTAGGTAGATTAGCCATTAGCCATGGTAAATGCATTGTGGGGGCGGTGAGGGGTGTTGCTGGTTAAGATGCTCTTTCGGAGAGTCGGCGCAGACTCGATGGCCAAAAGAGGGGTTCTAATATACGTTATTTTACGTTGAAATGACTTTGTATGGACTTTATCTTGAGTTTAGTTTGAATTTTCAGAATTAATTGTAATCAGTAACACAATGTGGCATGTATTTGCATTTTTTCAATATTAAATTGTGGTATCCACATCACTTTCTCTCTATCAACATTCTGGTTTCTGGGGCTGAAATTGAAAAAAACCCCGGCATTTTGGCCTTCACTGTTCATTTTAAATAATTAAAGATAGTGGTCAGTGGGCTTGTACAGTGAAATTTGGGATACATTGAACCATTAAATATAGCATGTTCGGATATTGCTTCATAGATGCTTCAACGTATTGGTAAACAGAAACTTTCATGCACCAGTTTGTACCACATACAATTATTTCTTTTGAGATATGGTGTTATTGATTGAATGCCCGCTTAACTTTTGAAAAGAATGCAATGAGTTCTAGTTTTAAAATATTTTTAATAAATGTTAAGTGAATCAATTGTAAAATGAGGAGTGTACCTAAGGTCAAAACTTCAAATATTTCTATGGTGGGATGGGTGGAGAAGTGATTGGGAATCCATTAATTAGTTTATTTCTGAAAGGAAAAGATTGGCAGTTGAGCTGAAGAAAAATAAGATGTGGCAGTGATCTAAATTGCTGTTTTTGTTTCCATTGTGCTAATAGGGTTGTCAAGATGACAATATATGTATTGCTATGAAGAAAGCTGATTTTATTCCAAATCTATTAACTGCTTGCATTTAGTCATATGTCTATAATGTATGCAGCTAATAGAAAGCGGAGGCGAAAGACAGAGATTTATGGAATTAGAATGGCCTACAGAGAGGATTTTTAAAAATGAAGACAAGACCCTGATATGTCAGCTGTTTTATTGTTAGAGAAAATATTAGAAATAATATGCCCTTTGAGAAATCATTTTCTAAGTGGAACAAATAGTTTAAGGGATGTAGTTTGAGTCTATTTTTAAGTCTTTCTTTTAAAAGTGAACTGACAATGACTTCAGAGTGGTAATTGCTGAGTAATTTTAAACTACCTTGGCAATGTTTCTATGAAGGATATATTGAGATTCTGAATAAAAACTCCAACTAATTGCACATGTGTGTGGCGCTGTGTCTGGCCGTGACTGTAGGTGCTGTATATGTAACTACAGGAAAGAGACATTGGGTGCAGCTCCAGGAACTATGAAGGTAAATGGTCGATTAAATACGTGGGGTGTACAGGCAGCGCATAATCTAGGTCATGGAATGCAATGGGAATGTGTACATGTGTCTGGTTGACTCTGGATTGTTAAAGCATTACATGAAGTTGGTGAGCTAATTTTTAGTTGCAGGTTAAAACTGTAAAGGAGGAGTTTGAGATGTATTACTTTTAATTGTCATTTTGTATGATTTGTGGCAGATGTGAAATTACAGAGATGGATTTGGATAGTCACTATCTTGACTGGAAGGAAAATGAATAGTTCTGTTATTTTAAGCTAGTTGTTGTCACTATCATTTGATGTGAGAAATTGTGTATTCTGAAGCTCAGAATGCTAAAAACTGCAGGCATCTGCGCAATTCAGTGTGCATTGCAGTTTACCCAGTTGTAATCCTCATTCCCGAGTCATAATGTCATGAGTTCAAACCCAGCTCCAGGAACATGTGCAGTACTGAAGGAGTTCTGCATTGTCTGGTGCAGTGTTGCAGATGAGATATTAAATTAAATCTCCACTTACCTATTATTTTGGACTTTACAAAAGATCTCATAGCAGAATTAGAAAAAAAATTATTGTCTAGATCCACATTTATTCTTTGTACTATAAAAAATAGTTTAACTAGTCATCAGTCTAATTGCTGTTGTGGGACCTTAGTACGAATTGATGGCTCATTTTATATATCTAACAGTGCCCACACTTCAAAATTAATTAATTGTTGGCTTAACCTCTTTAAAAGGCACTATATAAATACAATGTCTTCTTTGTTTCTGTAGTTTTGGTGCTTGGATTGGCTAGGAGGTGCAACTTCTTGAAAGGAAGTGGTCTATTCCAGACCAATCAATTATGGAAAAGTTAATATTCAGATTTTTAAAAGTTGGATAAAGTTTGAACGCAAGTCTTAAAATGTAGAATCAGTTATGAAACTGATTTCAGCAATAGTAACTTGTCCAGTGCCTTTAATGTAATAAATTGTCCCAAGTTGCTTCATAGATTGTAAAGCAGAATTAGACACTGACCTGCGAAGGTGTTTTTTTAAGGCAGGTGTCCAAAAGCTTGGTTGAATAGGAGAGGGGATTGAAAGCAAGAGAGATTTTTGCAATTGAAATAAAGCATTGAGAGTCAGTGAAGATAGAGGTGGTGAGTGAATGGGACTTGCTCCAAAAAAGGGCACGAACAACAAAGTTTTGGATGACTTCAAGTTTAGGGATGGTAGAATGCTAGAGGCTAACCATGAGTGTATTGGTCCTGTCGAGTCGAGAGGTAATAAAGGCATGGATAAAGATTTCAGCAGCCGATGAGCTGAGGTATTGGAGGTGGAAAAAGGTGGTCTTAGTGATGACACAAGTATGTTGTTGGAAGCTGATTCTGGGTCAGATGTGACCTCGAGGTGTAAACACTCTGGTTCAGCTTCTGTTACCAGAGAGGAGCGTCAACAGTGAGGGAAAAAAGTCAGTGCCAGAGGGACTAAAGATAATAAGTTCGTTCATGTCTGTGTTTAGTTGGAGGAAATGTCTGCTCATCCAGGCTGTTGGACAAGCTGTTTGGTAATCTAGTGATACTGGAGGAGTTGAAAGGTGGTAGTGAGGTAGAGCTCAGTATTGTAAATGTACATCTAAAAACTTGATATTGCTTTTGGATTGTGGCAGCAAGTGGATAAGAACTAAAAGGCCAAGGATAAATCTTTAGGGGAAATTGGAGGAAACAGTGCAGGAGCAGGAAGCGAATCCAATGACCACAATTGGATAACAATACTTTTCACTGTATCCCAAAACAGGTGACAGTAATAAATCAAACAAATAAATAAAAATTAACCTGGTGAATGCATTCCCACCCATTTGGACAGTGGTAGAGAAGAGTAGGATGTGAGGTCAACTGCAATAAGGGCTGCAGACAGGATGAAGACTTATAGTTGAGCTTTGTTAGTGATGTAGGGTTACTCTGAGAGCAGTTTTGTGTTGAAGCAGGGTGGAAACTTCAATTTGAACAATTGAAATGTGAAGTTCCAGGAAAGATGGGCACGGATTTTGGGAGATGACAAAAGCTTTCAAGGACTTTGAAATGGAACACAAGGTTGGAGATGGGGCAGTGGTTTGCAAGGATGGTAGACACAAGGGTTGTTTGAAGACTGGTGGTCATGTTAGATTTACAGAAGACAAACTGAAGAGAGGACCGTTAACAGTCTCAGTTAACATTAGGATTAGGAAAGGAATTTGTGGTATTTTATTGGGAATAGGGTTGAGGAAGCAGGAGACGGATCTTATGGGCAATGTGGGATATAACCGTGTAGGTCAGTGATGGGCAACCTAGGCTAGTGAGTGGGCTGCATGAATGGCAGTCAGCAGATGACTTCTACTACTGTTAGTGATTTACTACTGATGTTAGCTGTTTAATGTAGCTTGTTCACTTAGCCACCTCTGGCAAAGTTTGGAGGTGCATTTAAGCAACTGTTCTATTTTGTTTTAGGATTTTGAGTTCTATTTGCCCTGCAAGAAAAATAAAACATAGGTTTTCACTTTTGACTGCGCTTCACTTTGGCTTGCTTAGGCACCAAACTGTGTCCTTTATATGCCACAGATAAACAGCAAGGCCATCGCAGAGCAAAACAGCAAACAGTGAAATGTAAAATTGTAATTTTCTTGTATTGCCTGGAAACACTTCATTTAAATTTAGTGATCATGTGTAAATGCTCTTGGAGATGATTTAACTGTCACTGCTTCAGTACTAGCAGCAATCAACATTGCAGCATAATTACATATGTATTCTGTATGCTTGTGCTGCAACTTTCTTCCAGTAAACCACATTGTAATGGCAGTATCTAATATTGCACACTGCAAGTTAGTTTTTTGACATGAGGTTAACATTCAAATTGTTGCTATGGTTTTTTCTGAAACCTATTAATGGGCATGCTCTTTCTTCATTAACCAAAGTGTTGTAAGACTCTTCAGACATGTTCCTATCAACAGTTCCCTTTGCAGGCCTTGTGATCCTGCCACTGTTTAATCTAACCCTTTCCTGAGTGCTTCTGGACATCTGATCCAAACTGTTCGTAAGTTCTTCTTGGCCTTTTCAGTCCTGCCCTTAGAACTCTTGCTTTGCTCTCAGCCTCACTTTTAGGTTTGATCCGGTGACTCCCTGTGCCCAACCACTTTGTTCCTCCTCCCTAACACCCACTACTTGGCTAAGTTTCTCATTGTTCTCAGACATAGAAGCCTATCTACAATAGGCCTCATTCAAGCTGAGATTGGAAGGATTATAGGAAATAGCAAAAATGTTAAACATTTGGTCTGTTTGCATAGATAAGACATAAGACACCAGAAATAGAGAGGAACCAAGAATCTAATGAGTGAAGTACTAATATTAGTAAAGAAATTAGCCATTGAAATCCATCAGATCCCTGAACCCACCTACCTATGTTTCAGGGTTCTGAAGGAGGGTGGCTATAGTGAGAGTAGATGTATTAGTGATCTTCCAAATGCTCTAGATTCTAAAATAATCCCAGTGTTTTAGAAGGCAGCAAATGTAACATTGCTATTAAATAACAGAGGGAGAGAAAAACTGGAGGAGAGCAGATTAAGCTGGAAAATGCTGAAATCCACTCAAAGGAAGTGATAACAGAATTTTTAGAAAATCATAATTTGATTAGGCAGAGATGAATGGGAAATTTTGGCTGACAAATATACTAGAGTTTTTTGAGTATGTATCCAGCAGAGTGGATAAAAGGAAACCTGTGTATGTAGAATATTTGCATCTTCAAAAGGCATTTGGTAAGATGCCATAAGAGAGATTGTTGCACAAGGTAAGGCCTCATGAAGTTGAGGGTAGCTCATGGATAGTGGATTAATTAAAGCACAAAAAACAGTAGGAATAAAATGGCTGTTTTCAGGTTGACCGGTTATTTTAATGGGAGTGCTGCAAGGATCATGCTTGGACCACAGCCATTTACAATCTAGGTTAATAACTTAGAGAGACCAAATGTAATGTACCCCGTTTACTGATGATACAGTTGGGTGGCAAGTTGTTAAGAGGGCACAATGTGAAGATGGATACAGATAGTTTGAGTGGCAAGGTGACTGTTGTGGTTCAGGTCAGAAACTCAAAAGTGCTTTATGGAACCTGGATCATAAGTTTTGCCTCTTGAATTTGGCTAGGAGAAGCATGAGATGTTTTATTTCAGGTATGATTCAAAGACTCACTAAGGAGCTTTTATCAAACAAAGTTTATTTAAGGATATAGTTAACATGTATAGTAAGAAAATTAGCAAGAACTTTTATCAATTACAAACAAGAAACAGAACAACCACTGTAATGTATAACCCTTCACAAATATATCTAATGTGTTCCAATCAAACCAATCCCACGGACAAAAGGCCCTTTTCACAGGTTTAACACAGCAAAGACTAATGCTCACGTAATACTGGACTTGGATCTTTTGGATGAAGGCTGCAGTTCTCTGGATAGACTCAACAGTTTGACGTCAGAACAGCTTCTCAAAACACCAGGGACTCTAGGCAAGCCACCAACAGCCGATACCCCCCTTCAGAAAAGCAAGACCTGGTTTCAGGTAACCAACAGAATTTCCAAAACCAGGGAGATGAAGAGAGACTTCCTTTCAGCTTGATACCCCTTCTAAAACTAAAACTCGAACTACAGCCAAACAGAAAATGAAACCTAAATTCACTGGATAGAGGAAAAAAACTGTCCAAAAACATGTGACCATCCTCCCAACAATGCAGGATCATAAAACAACCCATAATTAAAATAAACAAACCCCGTTTAAGCAGCAATAAAAAAACTCCCATAGACAGCCCGGCAACAATGAGAAAAACAAACTACAAATGTTTGCTGACAACTGCAGCGTACATGATTTAAAAACACTTCTTAAAGGTACACTAACGTCACAGTGATGGTTGGAGTAGAATGTGTGGAATAGAAAAATAGAATATTTATTGAATGATGAAAAACTATTAAATGTTGGCATTTAGAGGGATTTGGGTGTCTTTTTACACAAAGTTAGTACAATAGCAAAGTACTGTAGATGCTAGAAATTGGAAATAAAAACCAGCAAATGCTGGAAATGCTTAGGTCTGACAGCGTCTCTGGAGAAGCAAAGGTTAATGTTTTGGGTCTGTGACCTTTCATGAGAATTGAAAAAGTTAACGTACAGGTACAATAAGCAATTAGGAACGCAGATGGTATGTTGGCTTTTATTGTAACAAGTTCGAGTACAAGAACAAAGAAGCCTTGCTGAAATTGTACAGGGTATTGGCGAGATTACACCTGAGTATTGTGTCCAGTTTTGGTCTCCATCCCTGAGGAAGGATGTACAAGTCTTAGGTGGGATGCAATGAAAATTCACTAGAACCAATAGGGGAGATTGAGTAGGCCTATGTTTTCTGAAGTTGAAAAGAATGGCAGTTAATCTAATTATGAAGTATAAGATTGAGAGGGCTGGTGGGTTATATGCTGAGAGCTTCGTTTTCCTGGCTGGAGAATCAAGAATTAGGGGGAAGAGTGCCATGATAACGGGTTAGCCATTTAGGAAAAGGATTAGAAGGCATGGCACAGTGATCAGCATTGCAGCTTCACAGCACCAGGGACCTGGGTTTGATTTTTGGCTTGGATCGCTGTCTGTGAGGAGTCAATTTGTTCTCCCCGTGTCTGCATGTGTTTCCTCCCACAGCCCGAAAGACGTGCTGGTTAGGTGCATTGACCATGCTAAAGTTTCCCTCAGTGTACCCAAACAGGCGCTGGAGTGTGGCGACTAGGGGATTTTCACAATAATTTCATTGCTGTGTTCATGTAAGCCTACTTGTGACACTAATAAATTAGCTTTTAAACTAGAAATGTTTTCACTCAAAATTGTGAATCTTTGGGATATTTTACTTTAGATGTGCAGGAATGCTTAGTTGTTAAGCATACTTGTGACTCAGAATAATTAGATTTTTCGACCCTGAAGAATACAAGGAATATCAGTATTGGCCAGGAAAGTGAAATTAAGGTGAAAAACTGCTACAGTCTTTTTGAATGGCAGAAGCAGAGCAGACTTGATGGGCTGTATGATCTATTCCTGTTTCTTATTATTCTTTTGGTTCTGCTTCTGACCAGTGCTAATGAACAATGCTACAAGCCATTAACAACTGTTACATTGAAAATAGGAAATGCATTTTGAGTTGTCGAAAGGAGATTTTACTCATTATGAAGGCAAATTTAGTGTTAATCTTTAATTTTTGTAGAATTTAACCATGTGCATTGAAGATCCTGTAAATGACAGTAAAATTGGGTTTCCTTAACTGCATTATGACCTGTCACTGTAAGCTGTTTAATATCCTCCCTAAACTCTTTCTCCACCTCCTTTTAGGACCCACTTTAAAATCTACCTCATTTACTATATCTTCAAGTTACCTGATTTGATTTACTATATCTTCAAGTTACCTAATACAGTGAAAAGTATTGTTTCTTGTGTGCTATACAAAGCACACCATTCATAGAATAGGAAACGTGAGAGTGCAGAATGTAGTGTTACAGTCAGAGCTAGGGTGTAGAGAAAGATCAACTTAATGCAAGGTAAGTCCATTCAAAATTCTGACAGCAGCTGGGAAGAAGCTGTTCTTGAGTTGGTTGGTACATGCCTCAGACTTTTGTAACTTTTTCCTGATGGAAGAAAGTGGAAGTGAGAATGTTTCGGTATGCGTGCGGTCCTTAATTATGCTGGCTGCTTTGCTGAGGCAGTGGGAAGTGTAGGCAGAGTCAATGGATGGGAGACTGGTTTGCGTGATGGGTTGGGCTACATTCACAACCTTTTGTAGTTCCTTGCAGTCTTGGGCAGAGGAGGAGCCATACCAAGCTGTGATAGAACCAGAAAGAATGCTTTGTATGATGCATCTGTAAAAATTGGTGAGAGTCATAGCTGACATGCCAAATTTCCGTAGTCTTCTGAGAAAGTAGAGGCGTTGGTCGGCTTTCTTAATTATAGTGTTGTCATGGGGGGACCAGGACAGGTGGTTGGTGATCTGGACACCTAAAAGCTTGAAGCTCTCGGCCCTTTCCACTCGTCCCCATTGATGTGGACAGGGGCATGTTCTCCTTTACGCTTCCTGAAGTCAATGACAATCACCTTCGTTTTCTCTCCTTTTGACTAGGTATCTTTGATTACATCCCTTTTGTACATCTGTCACAAAATCAACGAATTTGCACTAAAGAAAACACACTACACAGTTTTTATAACCTAACTGAAACTTAAATTCCTTCATGTTATTCTTTGACAGCCCAAATTCATTTATTTTTTAACATCTTTCTCCATGTATATTTGGAAGGATTGTTTCTGGCCGGTCATCAAGCTAAAATGTTAACTCTGTTTCTCTCTCCACATCTGCTACCTAATCTGAGTATTTGCAAAGTTTTCTATTCTTCTTTCGTATTTTAAGCATTCGTTGTGTTTGGCTTTCCTGTTAGGAAGGCCTGCATTGCTTTGGTAGGACATTTTATCTCCTGCCTCATTTCCTATTGTAAAAGAACCATGACCACCTTCAATTCTTCCATCAGAATCAGCAGGATTAAGTTGCTTACTTCCTTAGTGATCTTTCTATCCAAATTTATAAATATAATTGTTTGGTGTTATCTTAACTTGACTGGTTGATATTGCTTTGCATTAGTATATATTTATCTGCACTAGAACATTTTACTACTTTCAAGTTTTTTTCCTAAGAGCGTGAAGTTTTTTTTACAGGCTGGCTGTAGAGTCTGTTTTAGAACAATTTAGCTAATAGCTATCTAAAATGTCTTTATCTGCCATCAGGGTAATAATTATGATGTGCCAAAGATTCATTTATTTATTTTTAAATGAGACAAAATGTTTGGAAGTGCTCCTGGGGTGTGGGTGGAAAACATGGATTTGCTTTGTACAGGGGTGAGTTTTAACAGCTAATGCCACTATCTAAATCTAGCAAGCAATACAATTGCTCCACGTCAGGCAGGGATTTGGTCAGCTATTTATTGAAGCAAGTAGTAATCTACTAGTAATCCAGGAACCAGGGCTACTCCGAGAATCTCTTCAGTGGCAGTTTGAGAATTTATATTCAGTTTTAAAATACCTGTAATTAAAATGTTGTAACCTGTGACAAATACCTAGTTCATGGTCCTGTGTTAACTTTTGAGAGATGATGTTTAATTCTGGAAAAATTAGCATTTAACTGTAGAAAATAGGATAAATGCAACTAAAGGAGCTTGGAGTCGTTTACACTTAACAGTTTGGGACAATGTTGACTTAAGGGGTTAATGTCTAAAAAAGTAAGACCCTAAAACAGAGGTGGTTTTGGTTAGCTGGAGATATGGTGAATGCACTGCTAGTAATGAAATGCAGTCTAGAGATGTTTTGTTTTGGGAGTTGGAACTAAATTTGTTTAAAAGCATTCAGTGAACCCTGAAAATCTGTGTCCTCATGCGATGGGTGGAAACTAAAGATTCTATAGTTTCAATTTAGCTATATTTGCTGGGAGTGAGTATGTTTGACAGTGGCGAAGAGGCTCCATACTGGGAGGGTTCTGCTGTTAGCAAGCTGAGGTAGTTGGACTCAGAAAACCCCTGCGTATCATTTTATGCAGCTGAGGGTTGCAGTTTGGACCTTGTGATTTGTCGTCCCCAGAGAAGCCCATGGAGCCAGTAGGTACGATTAGAGCTCAGGAGAAATCCTGGGCAGCTCAGAAGGTGGCAAGTGAAGAGGTTTAGGCCTCCGAATAAACCTTGGGAACCATTTATTACTTGGAACTGTGGAAGTGACATTGAGCTGTTGAATTATTGTAAAAGCTTAACTGATTTACTAATGTCTTTAAGGAATACCTGGTGTTCTTTCCTGGTCTGGTTCACAGTGCCGTCCCAAAGTGATAGATTCTGACTCTGAAGTGATGCAGCAAGTAACTTGCTTGTATTGATCTGCTTGGAGAAAATAGGGTTAGCAAATAAATGCCACTCTTGCCAATGACCTCCCGCACATACTGAGAATTTTTAAAAAATGGTTCAAATCTCCTTGTATGGCTACGAAAGATCAGTTGATACTGCTTCTCATGGCAGTTCTAGTGTTGTTCCAAACACTTAATTCTGGTGAGATCACAGGTATTTGTCTTAGCTTGTGACTTTATATTCACTTATTTCTATACGCACACTTTGTTTCACCCTACCATTGCAATGTAGTTTGAGGTCTTTCTGTCAAAGACTCTTGCCTGATGGGAAGGAAATGTAGGTGATGTATGATGATCATTACTTGCTGTCTCTGGACAGATTTCTGTGTACTTTTACCTAGTGCTATCACATTTGGATTTACCCATTGCATATCTGATTATTCTACTTGCAGCCTATGAACCTATTCTGAAATTTTTTGAACTTTCTATGGTTTGTGATTTCTGAATTTAACACTACTTTTGTTATCTGCGACATATTTGGTTTGAATTGTCTTGGGTTAACTTTTCATGAACCATGGCTATGAGCATTGCATATATAAGTGCCTTGAAATGGGGAATTATGTCTCTAGAGGAATTCCAAAAACATTATGAGCACCAGAAAAGTTTATTTCCAGGGACTCCAGCAGTCCAAACACACAGAATCAAGTTTTGTCCACCAGCAAGTAATGCAAACTGACTCAGTTTTTCCAGTGAGTAGAATTGATCACTTTGTAGCCATCAGTAAGGAGAATTTTACTTCTGATATTCTATAGATCATTTAATGAAGACAAGAAACTGAGTAAGGGTTAAGTCTGAGGGATTCTCACATTAGTCCTGTAACAAGATGAGAAATAATTTTCTCAACTTCTGCACAGGGTACACAAAGTATGTGCCCAGTTCAGCCGCTCGGCAGGATACATAACAAGCAAGTCAGTTTGTCATTTGAGGCCTGGAACAAATACTCTGAGGATCTAAGATGTTTAAAACTGCCCTTATTGATTTTATATGGATATTGAGAGCTTCCAGGTTAAGAATGACATGAATTGATGATGTATCAGCTTTTGATTGTAGTTACTTGCATATTTGAAATGCAAATTCCATGAGCTGAGGCATGTTTGATCTGTGGATGCTATTGTAGTGATCAGGGATTGACACTTATTACTAGATACAATGTTTAATACTTAAATTAAATTGAAACTATACTTGGTTGTAATAGTATAAATAGTATAGAAAAACCTCAAGTACTTCATCTTAGGAGCTCAGAATATTAAATTCATGTTTGTATCAATTCAGTCATTATTTTTCTCCGGGATCAAGCTTTTAAAATAAATTTTCACTTTCTTGTACCTTATCACGACTATTGTTTGAATTTTAGCACCTATCTTTTTATTTTAGATGTCTTCTTGAGTATGTTAAATGTAGCATCTTCTGAGGTAGTGGGTTGTGGAAGTAGCTTTGATTAACTTCTCCCAGTATGTGGAGCTTTTTGATGACTGGACCATTGAGTCCTAATTATCCATAATCATTTAGTCTGAAAATTGAATGACCTGTAGGCAATCCGTTTGATTCTGTTGCTAAATTTAGTACATTTTCTTTTGAAACAATTCTGTAGTAACCTTATTTTATAAAAGCCTGATTATTGGATTTGTTAAACTTCAGTGTCTATCAGCAGTAAGCTACTGTTCAAAAATGCCCAGATCTGAATAATTTTCTCTCAAAGCTGGTTCTTGAGTGTTTGATTAGTTCCCTTCTGTGGTAAAGAGACACTAAATATTCAGGAACATACATAGTTATTGGCATGTGGAAAAATTATTTTATTTGATTTATCAGAGTCTCATTAAATCTGATTACAGCTCAACTAGAAACAGACCTATATTGCACATTGTAGAAAGAAAATATGTAGCTGTGAAATTACTTTTATGTAAAAGATCTGAATAAATGAACATTTTGACTGGGTTTTCCCTAAGTACAACTGAAATAGCTGGTTATAAGAATTGTCTAATTTTTAAGTATGCACCTGTTAAAATTTTAAATTTCTTGTTCTTAAAATTCTTTAATTTTTGGACTTGATTTGGTGTTTGGCATTATGAAGCTTGACCCACAGAACTTTATCTATTAATCATTGGGCTATCTGACTTCTGAATTTTTTCTTGAAACTTGTTCTGTACACTTCTGAGGGAACAATGTGTGAATTCACATGTCTTCACCTCATAGCAGACTCATGATTAAGGTCAGCCTGTTGAGTCGGACAAGTATCAAAATAGACAGCAAGCTGGTTTAAAAACGGATAGCAGAGTAGGGGTTAAGGGCAGTTACTACCCGTCTTTTGAAATTTTAGTGATGTTTAGCAAGGATTGGGGCTGCTGTTCACAATTTATGTAAACGATTTGGACTCTGGAACCTGAAGTACAATTTCAAAATTTATGTCCCAACACATTGGTTGGGGAGAGTTGGGGGCAGTGCAGTACAGTTGATCTCAAGGATGACGTGAATATCTTGCAGTTTGTGTCTGTAATTGGCTTGGTGGTGCATTTTGGTAGGAAGCCCAAGAAGTCCACGTTCACCTTGGAAATTGAAAGTCTAAATGAAAGAGGAACATAGAGGTAGGGGTACAGATTCCATTGTTGCAAAAGAGCTTTACAAGAATTCTACTAGAACTGACAGGCTCTCATTTAGAAACGAGAAAGCTGGGAAGCATGTTGGGGTTGATGTATTAAAGGTCTTTGCGATTATATGAAATAATTTGATGGGATAGATGAAAAGAACTTGAGAGAGAGCAAAACTTGAGGTATTGAGAAAAAGCGTAAGATAAACCCAAAAGAAAGTGATTAGAGCGTGGAACTTGCTACCGTAAGGAACAATTGTGATGAATAACATAGATGCATACGAGGGGAAGCTAGGTAAACATGAGAGAGAAATGAATTACCAGTTAGTTGTTTGGCAATACAAAACTACTGTTGCTGAAAAAGAAGCATGCTGTCAAATCTTTTCATCTTGCACTCATCAGGGAAAACACAAGCATACCAAATCTAAATGGGAAGAACAATTTATACTGCATAAGAAAAGGATGTTGATTGGTTGACTACTAGATTTTGATTGGTAGAGGTGTTGTCAGGGAGAACACACCAAGGAACCATGAACTGCCAAGCTTTTGTTCAAATCCGGCAAGTTGACACTTGTTAAGGCATTGCTATGGGGAATGATGTCCCCAAGCCTTTTCTGTTGAAAAAGACACAATGCATGGACATGTTCTTTTTGTTTGCAAAGGACAAGGCCCTGTGTGTGAGTACATGTAGCTTCTAGCATGCAGAAGTGAGCCACAATGTAAACCTGATTGATGATCTCAAATTGGTAAAAGCCTGAGCACAATTATGATCGTTTAATAAGTGTTGTCCAATTGTGGAATCGCATCTAATGTTGGATACTGTTCTGAGTTTTGCAAGCACAGGCTGGTTGGGTATAGTCAGTATTTTGCCTGTTGCAAACAGTGAAGAGACATGCTGTTTGATACAATCGACCTGTTGGGACAGTTGATTAATATACCTGACATCTCACCGGCACTGAAATTCATATACCGTAGTCCTCCAATTTAATAGAAACATAGTTGCAGCTTAACAAATCCCCACATATACAATCATCTTTGTCCAGCATTAATCTAACTATAAATTATACCCTTGCTGGCACAGGAATATTAAATTAAACCCACTAAAAACAATGTCTTATTTCTAATGTTTACCAATACAAATATAAAATCCTTATAAGTAGCTTTGTTTTCTTAACCAGTGGAATATAACTGGCAGCATGAAATGATTGGGCTCAAAAGTCTATTTTGCACTGTATACTCGTATGTAAAATTGTAAGTGACAATTAATTGCGATCCAAGTACCTTTCCTGATCTATGCACTTCACCAACAGTTAAAATACCCTGCCAATCTGAGGTTTATGCAGCCCATCCAAGATTGAAAAACTGCTCACATCATATGCCTTTGAAGCCTCCAAGATCCTTCCAAAATGGGAGTCGACTTGTATGCTGAATATAAAATTTTAACCTCCTGGTGTGGGTGGTTGCCATTTTGAAATGTGAGAAGAAACTTAAAACTGGTGATTTATATTACATGAATGTGGAATGGTTTACTGAGTGAATTAATTGTACTAAGATACCTTTAACTGCAATCAAGGCATTTTAGAACCGTCAAATTAATCGTTGTGAGCATCTTTCATAAAGAGTTATATAGAGTTATTTGAGCAATTTTGATCATCCTCTGCAACATTATACTGTTTCATTCTAAAAAGTGATTACACAAGCCTATGTGTTGAGTGTATGCAAAAGCATGATTTTGGTGCTGGAAAATGGGGTCAGCTTGTTCACCAGGTTGGCTTGTATACCATGATCTGTGATACAGTATATTGGTGGTTCTGTCTCATGGTTACTGTTTCTTTCCAGAGTATAACTTCATATTATTTCTGAAGTTGGCATTGGTTAAGATTTTTGAAATCTTTTGATTTGCAACAGACCTAGAGATTGTAAACCAGCCGATTTTGTCATTCTACTACAATAGAAAAATATAAAATGGTATTGCACTTGCTTCATTTCATAATTAAAGTCTTAAGATATTGGATGTACCAAAAATATCTCATTTTGGGAGTTCCTGATCTTGTTACATTTAAGAAACACTTAATAATGAGCTGTGATGCTGAACCTGCCTCACTATCTGCCAACATCCTAATTACAAGCCACGTGAAATGAGTGAGGTGGTGAAAGAGGCAGATGCTTGCAAATTTGTAAACTGTCCCCCTCCAAAGTGACAGGAAATGCGGCATCTGATGAGGGCAGTGGTACAGCAGCTGACTATTTGTTTATGGCTTAGGGAAAATTACCCAAAGCACTTGCTACTTAGGTTTAACAGAAAGCAAAAATTCCAGTGTTTTTTTCCCCCTAAAATGAACTACTATGCTTTCTGTTTGACAACTGTTTTCAAGTTTTTTATTATTGAAATGAAGATCAAGCTTTGTATGTTTCAGCATGTAATTTGATCAAAAGATGCTTGCAGAATTTAAGCCTTTGTTACAGATTCTCCTTTAGTTGATGTAAGATTTTAAACCAAGCATTTGATATTTAGCTTTTCAAACCCATACTTTATTACAAACTGATTATTGCACCTGTTATGCCTGCAAGCAAAACATGTATGTTTGACCAGAAAAGACTCAACAGCAGTGCAGTACAGCTGCTTCCATTGAAGAAAACTGAGTGAGTTCAAATCTTATGCGGCAGAGAACAATTGAGTTCCAAAGACTGAGTATAGCTGTTAGAAAGTACACTATGACTTTGACTATTGATCCAGTTTTTGTGTGAGGACTAAAATTAAGACTGCAGTGTCAAAAATAATGAAGTTTATTGCTTTTGGATGCTTTGCTAACTTCCTGTTTTTCATTTTTAAAATGGTAAGCTATTTTACATTGAAAAATATTTTAACTTGGCACAAAAAGCAAGTATGCTCATGTGATGCTGGGTTTTCAGCTGTTTAACACCTGATGCGAATTGGTCCTTTAAATGTTGGATTAAATCTCTGTGGCTTCCCAATCCTGGAACTTTCCAAAAAAGGAAGCATGATCTTTGAAATACAGTATTGGCTTGCCCAAAACTGCTTATTGTGCTCTTAAATATGGTATTATAGAAATTAACTGTATCTCATTGACTTTGTATAATATGCTTTCTAGTACAAAAGCACTTGATTTTGCTAGCCCTTTTTATGGCCAGTTTGACTTAGTGCCACTCTTCACACTTGAAATCCCTCTGCTGCTACTCAATTTCAAACTTCCATTATTTATGGAGCAATTCCTTCTCGCTTTGAAAACATATAGTTCAATGTAGAAAAAAGTGAAGCAAGATCTGTCCAGCCTGCAGATATGTGTCCTCCATCAACATTTTATGATTTTTGTTACAGATTTCAGTGCTCCCCATTTGGTCTCAAATTCTGGGCATCCAGAACAATGAACCCACCTCTTTTCAATACCACTTAACTACACCTCTACGTTCCAATGAGTTTTTATTTACTCTTGCATTTGCTCTGTGCAATGAATCTATGTGGACACATTCCTCTTAATTCCAATTCATTCTTCACATTCTTATTTGGTACCTTTGCCAATTTAAAAAAAAATCAATTTAAATCGCATCTGTCTTCTGTCTATCCCTTCTATTATTATTTTCTGAAACCTCAAAGGTCGGTCAAGCATGATATTCCTTATAGAATTCTATCTTGCCCTGATTCGCTTATGCTTCTTCAAGTGTTCAGTCATTACGTACCATATTATGGACTTCAATCATTTACCAAAAACAATGGAATTATGACACACAGCTTCATGCCTTTGATGTTTCCACTGATGTCCAGACTGGCCTTCATCCTTTATCACCCCTGTACTCTGTAGCCTACCTTTCTGTATTTCTCCAATGCTGGGCCCTTCCATATTCTCTCTCTCTCTTCTCTTCTCTCTCTCTTCTCACTGCTTTCAAAATACTTTTAAGACATACATTTGCTCTGCTTTGCTACCCAGGATTTGGTCAAATAGTTATTCCCTGATGGAGTAGCAATGTATTGACTGAGAAAGCAGCCCTGCATGCTCCACAAAAAGAAACTTTGTTCTTATTCACATTTTTTTGTTCCAGCCTATTTTGGATAGTTAAAATCCTTAATTTGTCTACAATTTCAAATCACTTCTTTGCTTTCCATTAGTCTAGAATATCTTCCCACTATTAGGATTGGTCCCTTTCAGTCCTACAGTATGATCATTAGGATTTCACCCTTGGGGTATAAATGCATTTTAACCTAATGAAATTGCCAAATAATGACATGTAGATTTAAGAAAAGTTACCATGTGCTGCAGCTTTTCAAACAAATTTTGAGTTCCTCTTTCAGTATAATATATCAGATGTCCCAAGTTTGAAATCATTTTCAATATTTTTTGCATCCATGTGCTTATGTATTATTTTGAGGACTGGGGCATGGTTAAATTTTAATATCTTGGTATACTAGTAGATTTAACTAAATGTATCTAGGTACATTTTTCTGGGCTATTTTATTAAATGTTGATATTGTGAATGGTGACTGAATTCCAACATTTAACCTATCCATTCAACCAGCCATGGTGATTAATCCAGTCTGATGACAGATCGTTGACCTGAAACATTAACTCTGTTTCATGCTAAACAGATGCTACCAAACCTGCCTAGCATTTCCAACATTCTCTGTTTACACCACAGTGATTTATTTTATTTGGAGTGCATCTTTATTATGTTTGAAGTGTATGTAAATACGTTTCCTCTGTAAGGTGCCTTTATATTGCACTTGTGCTACT
Source organism: Mustelus asterias (assembly GCF_964213995.1). Lineage (NCBI taxonomy): Eukaryota > Metazoa > Chordata > Chondrichthyes > Carcharhiniformes > Triakidae > Mustelus > Mustelus asterias. Next base: position 58,767,590 of record NC_135818.1, on the reverse strand, counting down.
GTTCCCAAGCACAGAAATCAAGTTGAAAACTGGCTTTCCAGTCTTTTTTTGGGGGGGGGGGGGGTCCTGATGCCCTAATGTAAAACTATGCTCTGCAAACCCATCTTGGATCGTGTGTGGTATCTGAATTAACCGTGCCTACTTGATAGAGAATCTGGTGAAATGGTTCAACAGCAATAATCTCTCCGTCAATGTCAGTAAAACGAAGGAGATAGTCATCGACTTCAGGAAGCGTAGTGGAGGATATGCCCCTGTCTACATCAACAGGGATGAAGTGGAAATAGTTGAGAGCTTCATGTTTCTAGGTATTCAGATCACCAACAACTTGTCCTGGTCCCTCCACATTGTCGCTATAGTTAAGAAAGCCCACCAAGGTCTCTGCTTTCTCAGGAGGCGAAGGAAATTCGACATGTCCACTATGACTCTCCAACTTTTACAGATGTATCATAGAAAGCATCCTTTCTGGATGTATTACAGCTTGGTATGGCTCCTGCTCCAACTAAGACCACAAGAAACTACCAAGGGTTGTGAAGGTAGCCCAGTCCATCATGCAAACCAGCCTCCTATTCATTGACTCTGTCTACACTTCCCACTGCCTTGGAAAAGCAGCCAGCATAATCTAAGACCCCACGCACCTCGGACATGCTCATTTCCATCAGGAAAAAATACAGAAGTCTGAGATCATGTATCAACCGACTCAAGAACAGCTTCTTCCCTCCTGCCATCAGACTTTTGAATGGATCTACCTGTATTAAGTTGATCTTTCCCTACACCCTAGCTATGACTGTCACACTACCTTCTGCACCCTCTCCTATCCTCCTCCCCTATGTATTCTATGAATGGCATGCTTTGTATAGCATTCAAGAAACAATACATTTCACCTTCTACCAATACGTGTAACACAAATTAATGAAATTAGATTTATTTTACATTTAAAGTTGACAGATTCAGCAATGCTTAAATTTTGGAATTAGATTTTATTCTGAAGTAATGTGCTATCTTGGCAGGGTGCCATGTCCAAGCTGTAATATGGGTCAGGGCAAACTTTGGGAAGATAGTAATTTATATCAAGTAGAAAATGAGACTTGAGTTAGTGTTGTTTGATTGCTAAATAGAGTCAGAAATGGATTTTGTTAGGAATAGGATTGGTTTTTTCCCCCCTTTATAGAAGTCTTCCAAGACCATATCCTACCTGTAACTGAGAGGAAAGGCAATCCGTTTCTAGGCTTCTGTTAGTACCAGATTTCAGCTGGATGTTTGGCTGCAATACACATGACAAAAGTCCTATTATCTTTAGTCTTTTTCATGACATCATGCTGCCTATTCTCTGCCCTAGTTTACAGCAATGAAGTTAAGGTTAAGATGTCAGTGGGTTGGATTCTCACTTATGCTGATTTTTGCTAATATTCACCTGTTTGACGCATAACGAGTCATAAATTCATTGCATCTTATTTGCTTTTTGTCTTTCAAGCCAGTGACCCCTTGAAAACTTGCACCAGAATTGTCTGTGCATTAATTCCAACCTCAAGCATCCACAGCAATGTTCGTTGGCATAGTAGATTAAGTAACTGAAGGTTTTACACCCCTTCTGGACAGGCTGGCAAAGTGGTCTTGTAACTGACTTGTATTGAACTTTATTGACTCATTATCTAAGCATTAAAAGGGGTATAATCCTTGTCAATGTAATAATAAACAAGTATAGGAAGGTTTATGCTTGCATAATTATGAAAATCTAGATTCAGTGCTATAGAAATTGCATCACATTATAAATGGGGCTGATTTTATATTATTGAGAAATTAATTACAGAACTGCTTCCTGAAGTGACTATGTAATATAAATGCAACATTAGACTTCAACTCAACAACAACAGCTTGCATTGATTTAGCTCCTTTAATATAAATGAAATGTCCCAAGGTGCTTCTCAGTATGACACTGAGCCACAAATGGAGATATGGGAATCAGATGAGCAAAAACGTAGATTTTGAAGAATGTCTTGAAGGAGGAAGAGACAGTGTGTAGGGAAAGAATACCAGAGCTTGGGACCTAAGCAACTAGAAGTATGACCACCACTGGTGGAGCACTTATGATTGGAAATGCACAAGAGAACCAAAATTGGAGGTATGCAGATACCTGAGGGTGGAGGAGATGATGTGGAGATGCTGGCGTTGGACTGGGGTAAACACAGTAAGAGTTTTAACAACACCAGGTTAAAGTCAACAGGTTTATATCCACTCCATCTGACGAAGGAGCAGGGCTCTGAAAGCTAATGGCATTTGCTACCAAATAAACCTGTTGGACTTTAACGTGGTGTTGTTAAAACTCTTACGGTGGAGATGGTTACAGATAGGGAGGGTTAAAGGCATAGTCGGATATGAAAGCATTAAAATCTAGATGTTGGTTGACTAGGAGCAAGTGTAGGTCAGCGAATACCTGGATGCTAAGAGAATGGGATTTGCTGCTGGTTAAGTCATGGTCAGCAGTGTTTTCAATGACCATGAGTTTATGGAGGGAGACTAGATAGAGAGCACTACATTGGAATAGTTGTTTCAGCAACAGGTGAGCTGAGACAGGGATGAAGTTGCATTATGTTACAAAAGTGGAAATGGGTAGTCTTAGAGAAGACATGAATGTGAGGTTGGAAGTTCATCCTGGGATTAAATGTGACACCAATGTTGCGAAAAGAACGCCTGAGATGTTGACGAGATCCGGTTAGGGACCAATAATGTGTTTAAAGCAGACAAAGTTTGAAATTTAATTGAAATAAAGCCACAAAATTTCAAAAAAATAAACTTCTCTATACAAGGTCAGAAAGGTAAAACAATTTTCAATATCTGTCTTGTATTCTAGCGTTCAACATAATTGAGGTGCATGTGAATTAACTGGCAGGTTGAACACACCACATTACAGAATAAATGTCAAATGCGACCAAAATGGATTCCATGGATTTCTCAACCACCCACCCAGACATCTGTTACGTTGTGAGCCAACTAACCTCATGGAAACCTTGTCTTTCTTGCAAGGGTTTCCATTATCCACCTTTTGATGATCTCACCTTGCAATTCTTTCCAAAGTCACTCCAACTCTGATGGCTTTAATGCAGCCAAGCTTGCAGGATTTCAGTTTCGTCTTCCGAGATTACATTCCCTTGGTTTTCCGAGTGCACTTGAGCATCAATTTATAAGTGCAATTTCAAATCTTTGGCAGTGGCAAGCAAAATGCCACTGCTCCAAGGGGATACATTTTCCCCAACGGCTTGTATCACGAAATCACCAATATTAGGTTGCCTTCTTCGAACTTCAAGGCTTCACTTGAGCCCTCTTTGACTATTAGGGCCTTTCCTAAGCCCACTGCACTTACAAGTCTGTCCCCTGTACCTCCTTATTTAATTGGCGACTTTCTACTTTTAACTTGGCCAGTACTGTCCCTGGTCCCCGTCTCTGGGATACTTCTTGGGACTTTGTGTCTGTCTCCCCTTCCTGGTCTCCCTCTCCAGGGGCATTTACTTGCCTATGGCGTGCTGCACCTGGTCACCTGACCTGGGTTTTTGTGGTGTTCCTTTTTATCTATACGCAGGCACACAGGACCTGTCTTGATATTGAAGAGCATGAAATATCTGAACACTGCATATGCAGCCAGTTCCTGGCTGGTGTATGCTTGGGAGGCCTGCGGTTCATCGGGATTTGAAGTTCCTGACCTCCAAGGTAAGTCTGGGTTTCTTAACATGCGGAATGGAGTTGGGGAAGAGTTTGGAATGGGAACCAAAGCCATTTGCTTCAGTTTTCCGCTATTTAATTGGTGCAAATTCTGTTCATCCAGTACTGGATGTTGGATAAGCAGTCTGATAATTTAGCAACAATGGAGGAGTGGAGTGAGGTAGAAGTGAGGTAGAGCTGAATACTGTCAGCATACATGTGAAAAACAACACTGTCTTTTTGGATAATGTCACCAAAAGGCAGTATGTAGATGAAGAATAGGAGGGGCTGAGCATTGTTTCTTGGGGAAATTTTAATGTGGGAACAGAAAGAGAAACCACTGCAAGTGATTCTTTGGCACATTAGATGGATAAGAATGGAACCACATTGGAGCTGAAATTATCCCACTGATGAACATTGCTTTTTTAAAGTTTAAGTTTTGAACCGACGATTAAAAATACTCTTCCAATGCATTCATCGCTTTGGGCTTCACCCCTTCTGAGCTAAGTAACTTCCTCTGTCTTTTCAATTCTCCTGAGAACTCCCAGCTCTGGCATTTTGTGCACTTTCTGCTCTCTTCACTCCACCATTGGTGACTGTTTTCATTGTCTCTGTTCTAAATTTTGGAATTCTTTTTATATACCGTTGCATCCTACACTCCTCCTTTAAAACTGTCCTGTTGGCTATGTTTTTGGAGTCCCACCTAATAAGGGTGGAAGGTTTTTTTAAAAGTTTAGTTAGGGCATTGTGATTGGCACAGGCTTGGAGGGCCGCAAGGCCTGTTCCTGTGTACTTTTCTTTGATCTTTTTGTTCTAATATCTCATTCGTCACATTTCCTACAAGGTGCTACATGAATGCAAGTTGTTGATTCAAACTGCAAAATTACTTTTGTGGTTTGATATATTAGCATAGTTCTTGCTTACCAGAGGAGTGTATCTCTATATTCAGGGGAATGGTAGCATAGTTCTAATGCGGTTGGACTCCTAATCCAGAAGCGCAGGCAAACGCTCTGGACACTATTTTAAATCCCACCATGGGAGCTGGGGTATTTCAAGTTCATTAATAAATCTGGAATATAATCTCAATCATGAAACTGCCTGATTGCAATAATAACCCATGTGGTTTGCTAATGACCTTCAGCTGATTACCACCAACTGTCCTCCCCCCTATCCTATTGATTTTAATGCGTGATCAGTGTCTGGAAAGTGTGGAAATGCTTCCGGTACCTTGGAAGTTATCTTTCTCACAATGCTAATATTGACAAAGGAATTCCGCATCACCTGAAATCTGCTGGTGCAGCCTTTGGTCACCTGAGGAAATGAACATTTGAAGATTGCAACATCAAAGCTGAAACCAAGGTCATGGTCCCTTGTACAGAGCTGAAACATGGACACAATATAGCAGGTATCTTAAAGTACTGGAATCACTTTATTGACACTACCTGCTGAAGCTCTAGCATATTAAGTGGGAGGACAGACACACCACCGTCAGTGTCCTCTCACAAGCAGCATCATGAAGCTTTGATCATTTCCTTCAGTTTTGTTGGTTTTGTCATACAGTTCAGATATCAGGCTCCCAAAGCAGATCATCTCCCAGCTCAGTCAGGGCAGACACACCAGAGGAAGACCAAAGAAGCGCACTCGGGATGTGCTGAAAGCCAACAAGAAGAAATGGAACTTTGATATCAATTTCTGGGAGACTATCTCCTTGGACCGAACCAGATGGCAGAAAAAGTTTCTGGGAAGAATCCCAGCATCTTGAAACCCAACAATGATGAAATGAAGCAGAAAAGCAAAAGTGGTGAAAATGGCAAGCCATAACCCAAACTGATTGCACACAACCAGACACCTCATAAGACTGCAAATGCCCTGTTGTACCATGAAGTCTGCAGGTCCCGAATTGGACATTTCTCCATTTGTGAAAGACAATTATCCTCACTGGTGAGGGACAGCCTCACTTAGTTGTAAGTAGTACAGAGATTGAGTATTGCTTGGAAAAAAAACCTATCAGGGCATTTGCAGTCTTATGAGAGGTCACCAATCAGAGTTTGCTTGCCAACCAATGGATGCACTCTTCTCATGCAGTATAAGTTATTGGTCCCCTGTTACTGTTGGTAATTTCTTGTGAGCTGTCCTGATGAGTCCAAGACAAAAAGCTTCGACAGTGTCACTTTTTCAGCAATGCTCTAATAATAATAATCAGACCTCCTGCATGTTGAATACCTTAGAAGCATAGAGGGCTGTCAGATGCTGACTGCCATCCATGCAGAGGAGTTGAGTATCCATCTCAAATAATGGTTCAGTAGCTTCATTACTGATTGAGCTGACTAAATGAGACATCTACCAAATTGGGCTTTTAGATGGTGACAGTACCAGCATGAGGGAAAACATTTACTTGACCTTGCCTGTATTGCTCTGTCTTTCCCAGAAGTTCCCGGTATGTTAATTGTATTCTTCAGGTTAGGAACATACAGGGTGAATGACATTGATTAAGAACCATGAGCAATTATAAGGAGAGACTTCTGGGTCATTGGTTGTTGATTAGGGAGGAGACAGACATATGTTACATTCTGTAACTAAATCTATTGCTAAGTAAAAGATTTGTCTGGTTTTTCCATCGCTATCTGGCTTCGGAATGAAGTAACAACAGATGCATCTATCCATGACAGTATTGATAAGTGTCAGCACTGCATAATCCTTCTGAAGGCGGAGTTCTGACTTTGCACTGTGAGCACCCTCCATGGTGTTGTGTGGTACCACACTGCTAAATGGGGTAGATCTTCAACAGATCTGGCCCCTAAAAATGCTGAATTTTCACAAAGTACAGTGGTGCAGCAGCAGTGGAATTGTACTCCAACTGCAATCTGTAATCTTGTAGGTTGGCATATCCCTCACTCTAAATAATCATCAAGCCAGTTGATCAACCTTGGTTCAATGAGGCATGAAGGAGAGCATGCCAAGAGCAACAGGCAGGCCTAAAAATGAAGCTACAGCATAGAACTACGTTATGCTAAACAGTGGTAGCAGAGTATTGTAGACAGAGCTATGTAGCCCCACAAATAATAGATCAAAATTCTGTTGTCCTGCCATATTGCTGCTAGTGGTGTTGGACGTTTAGCTAATTTGATTTATTGTCACATGTATTAGTATACAGTGAAAAGTATTGTTTCTTGCGCGCTATACAGACAAGGCATACTGTTCACAGAGAAGGAAAGGAGAGAGTGCAGAATGTAGTGTTACAGTCATAGCTAGGGTGTAGAGAAAGATCAACTTAGTGTGAGGTAGGTCCATTCAAATGTCTGATGACAACCGAGAAGAAGCTGTTCTTGAGCCGGTTGATATGTGACCTCAGACTTTTGTATCTTTTCCCCAATGGAAGAAGGTGGAAGAGAGTATGTCTGGGTTGTGTGGGGTCCTTGATTATGCTGACTGCTTTTTCCGAGGCCGCGGGAAGTGTAGACAGTCAATGGATGGGAGGCTGGTTTGCATGATGGACTGGACTTCATTCATGGCCCTTTGTAGTTTCTTGCGGTCTTGGGCAGAGCAGGAGCCATGCCAAGCTGTGATATAACCAGAAAGAATATTTTCTATGGTGCATCTGTAAAAGTTGGTGAGGATTGTAGTGGACATGCCAAATTTCCTAAGTCCTCTGAGAAAGTAGAGGTTTGATGGGCTTTCTTAACTATTGTGTTGGCATGGTGGGGGGTACCAGGATCTGGACACCTAAAAACTTGAAGCTCTCGACCATTTTTACTCTGGCCCATTGATGTAGGCAGGGGCATGTTCTTCACTATGCTTCCTGAAGTCGGTGACTATCTCCTTCATTTTGTTGACATTGAGGGAAAGATTATTGTTGTCACACCAGTTCACCAGATTCTTTATCTCATGGAGATCTCTAACTGGAGGAGGGTCTCCAAACATCCCCAACCTCAATGATGAGGGAGCACAGCAATTTTGTGCAGAAAAGCTAGGCGAAGCATTTGTAGGCATCTTCAGCCAGGAGTGCTGAATGGAGGTCCCCATCATAGATTCCAGTCTTTAGTCAATTCAATTCACTCTACTTGATATCAGGAAATAAAGCAAAGTCTGAGCCCTGATAACATCCTCACTGTAATACTGAATTCTTGTAATCCAGAACAAGCTTCATCCCCAGCCAAGCTATTCCAGTACAACGACTGCATTGGCATCAACCTGACTAGATGGAAAATTGGCCAGGTATGTCCTATCCACAAACAATTGGACTGATCCAATCAAGTCAATTACTGCCCCAACAGCTGCCTTTTGATCATCAGAAAAGTGATCGAACATGTCTGCAGTGCCATTAAGCAGCACTTCAATAACCATACCAATGTATATTTTGGGTTCCACCAGGACTGCTCTGCTTGAAGCCTCCATTAGAACCTTAGTCCAAGCATGCTCTTAACATCAAGGCAGCATTTGACTTAAGTATGGGATTAAAGAGCCCTAGCAAAATTGAAGTCAGTGGGAATCTAGATGAAAATTCTCCAATGGTTGGAGTCATACCCAGCACAAATGGAGATGGTTGTGGTTTATGGTCAAAAGATCATCAACGTCCTTGGGGTTGCCATTGACCAGAAGTTTAACTAAACTATCCATACATACTGTGGCTAAGAGCAGGACGGAATCTAAGAATGCTGTAGCAAATAACTTGCCTCCTGATTCCCCAAAGCCTGTTCACTGTCTACAATGTGGAGATGCCGGCGTTGGACTGGGGTAAACTGTCTACAAGACATGAAGTCCAAGAATGTGGTGGAATACTCCTTACTTGCCTGAATGAATGCAGCTCCACTAAAGAAGCTTAATCAGCCCCCATCCACCATCTTAAACATTCTTTCCCGACACCATCACTGGTGTACCATGACAGCAGTGTGCAGAATCTACAAGATGCAGCAACTTGCCAAATTTCCTTTAACAGCACATTTCAAGCCTGCAACCTGTGCCCTCTAGAGAAACAAGGGAAGCAAGTGGCAGACATTGCCACCTACAAGGTCCTCTCCAAGCCCCAAGTTTGAACTGTATTGCTGTGTTTACACTGTCGCTGGGTCAAAATTCTGGAACTCTGGAGCATGACTGTTAGTTTATTTGCATCATGTAGACTGCAGTGGTTCAAGAAGGTGGTGCACCACCACCATTTCAAGGCGAGTTGGGGGTGGTAATGAATGCTGGCCCTGTCAGTGACACTGTCATCCCATCTACAAAAAGAGATTGGCTGTGTAGCACTTTGATGTCCTGGAGTAATGAAAGACATGGTTCTTTCTATTTCCTCTTTTTTTAGTGTGTTCCCAGAAACAGATTTTAGTTTCTCCTGATTAAAGTCAGATTGTCATTCTTACAACAGGAACATATCTGATTGGAAAATCTGATTGGATAAAGTGATGAGCAATTTTACATATACATCTTTCCCACCTATCACTCCAGTTTTGTTGAACAATTAGGATTTCCAAAAATAATACAGATTGGATTAATGTGCAGACCCCTCATAATTTTTACACATTTTTAAAATTACCAAACTTTTTATATAGAAGTATTTTTTTTTCTCAGCACAGCTACAAATGGAATCAGTTTGTTGTTTGACCTTCAATATTTTCACTTTCTCTGAATTTTTTTTCTGTTCCTGGATTCTTTCTCATTTGTCATTTATGTATGATTTTTTTTGTTCGGTGTTGCTTCCATTTTATGGATCTGAAAAGCAAGTGGAGTGTTCTTTTAACTGGTTATTTTACAGAATTTAGTTGGTTCAAATGTTCTCATGCAAATCAGCAGCTGACACATCAAGTTTACAAGGGCAATAGAACAGTATTTGTTGCCAGGTACCATAGCTTTTTGGTTGAATGGGGGATGGGTGGGATACATGAGATTGGGCTCCTCAGGGTCCTAGTTTGCAGGAATTTAATCCAATTTTTGGGGTTTTTGTAACCATTCACATGCTTGACAACATAACATAATGCATACTATTTTCAATGTTTAAATACCCCAAAATATTCACAAATTTCTAGTATATTAATAAAATGTCAGGCATGTGCAAGAATTATATGCTTTATATTTATACTTTTATAATTGAGATTGTGGGTGTATGACGTCAATGCATCAGATTCCTAGGTTTACATTACTAAACCGCCATCCTTATCCTAAAGCAGGGGTCTCCAAACGGGCCTCATCCGGCTCGCAGCAACTTGAAATATTTATAAACAAAACTAATTATTTCCCTTAGTTTTTTCCCAACCACGTGGTCAGACAGTTGACACGTGCAGTTCCTGTCCGCCACGCCCCTTCCCATATGACCTGAGTGGTGTCGGCTTGGCGAACCCTCATTTTCAGTCAGTTATACCCCTCAGTTATGGAAGGAAGAAAAGAAAAGTGGACAGTGAGTGCCGCCTGTTTAATGAAGAATGGGGCGTAAAGTACTTCTTTGTACAAGCAGGTGATAAATCCTTGTGTGTCGTATGCAACAAAACTGTTGCAGTTTTGAAGGAGTACAATGTATGTCGGCACTGAGACCAAACATGAACCAAGTTCCCAATTCACAGGAATACAGCATTTGGAAAAATTTGAATCAATGCAACGCAGGTTGCTTTCCCAACAAGCTCTTTTTACGCAGAAGAGAACTGAAAATGAAGCTTTAACCAGGGTCAGTTACAAATTAGCTTATGCGTTGGCTAAAAGAGGAAAGCCATTCACCGACAGAGATCTCATCAGAGTGTATGATGGAAGCAGTGAGAGAGTTATGCCCAGAAAAAGCAAAATCATCAGTCTTGCACCAAATACTGTTGATCGTAGAATTGAGGATATAGGAAGCAATATATTTCATCAAATTGCAGACAAAGCAAGAAATTTTCAGTTGTATTCTCTCGCACTTGATGAATCGACTGATGTGTGTGACACATCACAACTCCTAGTATTCATCCGTGGCGTCGACAGTGAATTTAATGTGACACAAGAATTAGCATCAGTGCATAGCATGCACAGCACAGTAACTGGAGAAGACATCTTCAAAGAATTGCAAAAAACTGTGTCAGAACATAACCTGGAGTGGAATAAACTGCAATGCGTGACAATTGATGGAGGAAAGAACATGTCTGGGGGGGGGGGGGGGGGTGAAAGGTTTGGTTGGACAAATCACAAAAGCTTGTGAGGTTGGTGGATTCTCAAAGCCCATGTTTCTGCATTGCATTATCCATCAACAAGCATTGTGCGGAAAATATGTGGATATGTCTAGCGTTCTGAAACCTGTTGTTTCAACAGTGAATTTCATTCGATCTCACGGGCTTAATCATCGCCAGTTTCGTGATTTTCTGAAAGAAACTGATTGAGTTCGTTGACTTGCCTTAGTATACAGCAGTTCGATGGCTTAGTTGTGGAAAGGTTCTATCACGGTTCTTTCCACAACTAAGAGAGGAAATTGATTCATTTCTCACAGAAGAATCGACTCGAACCACATTTATCAAACACTGGCTTTGGAAATTGGCATTTTTTGCAGACGTGACAGGCTATATGAATCAATTGAATCTGAAGTTGCAAGGCGAAACAAATTGATTTGTGATCTATTCGCGCATGTCAAGGCATTCAGGGCAAAACTGATGCTATTTCAAGGACAGGTGAAAGTTCATAACTTGGTTCATTTTCCATGTTGTGAAAAATTTCATGACGAAAGTGAAGCAGAATTTCCTCCTTCATTTGCAACAGAAATCATTAAAGACTTGCAAAAACAATTTCAGGAACAATTTTCTGATCTTGATGGAAACACAGATGAAATAAAGCTGTTTCAAAATCCATTTGACTGCAATGTTGAAACACTCCCAAGTCAGTTTCAAATGGAAATTATTGATCTCCAATCAGATGACATGCTGAAAGACAAGTATAAAGAAGGAAATCTGATCCAATTTTATAAATCTTTGCAGCCTGAGCAGTTTTCAAATTTGAAGCGATTTGCTTGTGAATTTGTATCAGTTTTTGGTACAACGTACCTGTGTGAACAAGCATTTTCAAAAATGAAGTATGTCACGTCCAAATATTGAGCAAATTTATCTGATGAGCATTTGAAGTCCATTCTAATAATTGGCTCCTCAAGCTTGAAACCTCAGTTCAGCAATATTTTGAAATTAAAAAAGCAGTTCCATCATTCCCGTTAATCTTGTGCAAAACTTCATGATTTGTTGGTTACAATTGAAAACTCCAATTGCCAGAATTGTGTAGAAAGGTGCAGACTGAATTTATTTTTGTTCGACCTTTATTATTGGTTCAAGTTTATTTTGAATTTCTTTGCTTTGTTTTACTGAAGTTCTTTCTTGGGGTGTGTTTATTTTTCTTATTGTGTGCCACAAAATTGGGCAAATTCTCATTTCAGGTAAACATTTGTAAATAAAATTAATTAAAAAATGAATAGCCTGCTTTTTTTCATCTGCAGTTAAGTAATTGATTATTTTGTCAGAGCATTTTCTGATGTTTGACATTTTTACTCATATATCATTTCTCAGTGTAAGCACGGCATTGTTTCGTTGTAATTGTCACATTTCTCTTGTTCTGAATCATATCATGTTGATTACAAAAAAGATCCAAATAAAACTTATTCATTCATTTTAAATTTTATTCATTCATTTATAAACCTAATTTTTTTCTTTGGCCCGCGAAAATGTGTAAAATATACGATGTGGCCCTCGTACTGAAAAGTTTGGAGACCGCTGTCCTAAAGCATGGGGAGTGGGAAAATAATCCTCGCCCTTCTCCTTGTGTGGCATAGTGTTGGAACAAGCTATTAGTTCTGCTGAGGATTTTGGTTTGCACATGTTACTATATGATTCTGGCAACTTGTGATACTCTCCAAAGTGCTTTCTTTTAGTAACTGTGAAACTTTAAATTTAATCAGTGAAATCGGAAGTAAGATGCAAGGCAGCATATTTGCAAATTCTTCCAATGGTTACATTGGCTGGGAATGGGACTCTTGGAGGATAAGTCTAGTATTTTCTGCATGACTTTGACCAATAATAGTCTTGCCTATAAATAAAAAATAAAATATAGTAATGGTCAGTTTATGTTAATGCCAGTGTTCAGCTTGCCATTTACCTGACTCTTGACTGAATTGCCATCTCACCCTTGTGTTTCAGTTTTATTTGCCTTTATTGTCTGCTTTAGATTTTGTGAACTTTTTAAGTAATGTGGTATTTAGTTTTTCCTGACCTGTACAGGGTCTGATTTTATTCTGTTGTTTGTTCATACTGTGTGGGATTAATTTTTATTTACCTCTAATGAGTCATATGGCACAGTGTATGTGAAACGATTGTTGCCAGAAGAAACATTTAGTGAAAGGAGCTAACTTGTGCCCTTCAAGTCATTGCTTTTAACGCACTAAATTCACAGGGATGTATTTTTTTGGGGAAATATTGTCATTCAGCTTTATGGCTTATTCATTAACAGTTTGTACTGTATTCTATTTCTTCCTGGAAAGTTGTCTTTTGTGGTACTATCACACGTTTTATGAATAGAGTCACAGACTCCTAAAGGTTTACAGCATGGAAACAGGCCCTTTGGCCCACCTTGGAAACAGGCCCTTTGGCCCACCTTGTCCATGCCGCCCTTTTTTTTTTAAACCCCTAAGCTAATCCCAATTGCCTGCATTTGGCCTATATCCCTCTATACGCATTGTACCCATGTAACGATCTAAATGCTTTTTAAAAGACAAAATTGTACCTGCCTCTACTACTACCTCTGGCAGCTTGTTCCAGACACTCGCCACCCTCTGTGAAAAAATTGCCCCTCCGGACACTTTTGTACCTCTCCCCTCTCACCTTAAACCTACGCCCTCTAGTTTTAGACTCTCCTACCTTTGGGAAAAGATATTGACTATCTAGCTGATCTGTGCCCCTCATTATTTCATAGACCTCTATTAAGGTCACCCCTCAGCCTCCTACGCTCCAGAGAAAAAAGTCCCAGTCTATTCTGCCTCTCCTTATAACTCAATCCATCAAGTCCCGGTAGCATCCTAGTAAATCTTTTCTGCATTCTTTCTAGTTTAATATCCTTTCTATAATAGGGTGACCTGAATTGCACACAGTATTCCAAGTGTGGCCTTACCAATGTCTTGTACAACTTCAACAAGATGTTCCAACTCCTGTATTCAAGGTTCTGACCGATGAAACCAAGCATGCCGAATGCCTTCTTCACCACTCTGTCCACCTGTGACTCCACTTTCAAGGAGCTATGAACATGTACCCCTAGATCTCTTTGTTCTGTAACTCTCCCCAACGCCCTACCATTAACTGAGTAAGTCCTGCCCTGGTTCAATCTACCAAAATGCATCACCTCGCATTTGTCCAAATTAAACTCCATCTGCCATTCGTCAGCCCACTGGCCCAATTGATCAAGATCCCGTTGCAATTGGAGATAACTTTCTTCACTGTCCACTATGCCACCAATCTTCGTGTCATCTGCAAACTTACTAACCATGCCTCCTATATTCTCATCCAAATTTTTAACATAAATGACAAATAACAGTGGACCCAGCACTGATCCCTGAGGCACACCGCTGGTCACAGGCCTCCAGTTTGAGAAACATTGTTCCACTGGAGCAAGCAGAGAGGGAGTGATTGGAGGCAGGAGTGCTGGCGAGAGATTGATCGAATTATTTATTTATTTAATTAGTCAGTGTGTGGTTTTTTTTGGCCTTTACTTTTGTAGTAGTATTTTTCTTAAGTTTAAAGTGAAAACCGGAAGTGGGCTGCTAAGGAGTCTGGGAAGGGTTTTTTAAGCGCGCGAAGTATAAAAGGTAGACTGCAGTATACAGCGGGCAGCGTCGGGAGCGGGCAGTGGAGTGTGTGGGAGGCAGAGTGTGAGCTATAAGGGCTTTGGCACACGGGGCTTCGGGGGACAGGGCGAGCAAGGGTGAGTTTAATTCATTTTTGCTGTTTCTACCTGGTACTAGCAAGGTATCTAGAGGGGATGGGTGTGCAGGCAGTGCTATGTTCCTCTTGCACTATGTTTGAGGTGAGGGACTCCGTCAGTGTCCCTGCTGATTACATCTGTGGGAAGTGCACCCATCTGCAGCTCCTCCAAAACCGTGTTAGGGAACTGGAGCTGAAGTTGGATGAACTTAGGATCATTAGGGACGCAGAGGTGGCCATAGACAGAAGCTTTAGGGATACAGTTACTCCGAGGAATGAAAACAGATGGGTGATGGTGAGAGGGGCTGGGAGGAAGCAGTCCGTGCAGGGATCCCCTGTGGTCGTTCCCCTTAGCAACAAGTATTCCCCTTTGGATACGGTTGAGGGGGACGACATACCAGTGGTGAGCCGCAGTGAGAGGATCTCCAGCACTGTGTCCGCCTCTGTGGCTTGGGAGGGTAAGGGGCAGAGCGGGAGAGCAATAGTTATTGGGGACTCGTTAGTTAGAGGGATAGATAGGAGGTTCTGTGGCAGCAAAAGAGACTCGCGGATGGTATGTTGCCTATTGGATGCCAAGGTCCGTGACGTCTCGGACCGTGTTTTCCGGATTCTTAAGGGGGAGGGGAAACAGTCACAAGTCGTGGTACACATTGGTACCAACGACATAGGTAAGAGAAGGGACGGGGATTTAAAACAGGAATTTCGGGAGCTGGGCTGGAAGCTGAGAGCCAAGACAAAACATGTGGTCATCTCTGGTACGTTGCCGGTGCCACGTGATAGCGAGTTGAGGAACAGGGAGAGAGTGCAGTTAAACATGTGGTTGCAGGGATGGTGTAGGAGGGAGGGTTTCAGATACGTGGATAATTGGAACACATTCTGGGGAAGGTGGGACCTGTACAAACAGGACGGGGTGCACCTGAACCAGAGGGGCACCAATATCCTGGGAGGGAAATTTGATACGGCTCTTCAGGGGGGTTTAAACTAATTTGTCAGGGGAGTGAGAAAAGGAGTTGTAGTCCAGAAGTCAGTGTTGAGGGTGGTGAGGTATTGGGGAAGGTATCAGGGTCAAGGGTGGGTACCGGGAGACAGGAAGGTGGGTTGAAGTGTGTCTACTTCAATGCAAGGAGCATCCGGAAGAAGGTAGATGAACTTGGGACGTGGATTGGTACTTGGGACTACGATGTTGTGGCCATTACGGAGACGTGGGTAGAACAAGGACAGGAATGGTTGTTGGACGTTCCGGGATATAGATGTTTCAGTAAGTGTAGGGAAGCTGGTAAAAGAGGTGGAGGAGTAGCATTGTTAATCAAGGATAGTTTAACGGCTGCGGAAAGGCACTTCAAGGGGGGTCTGCACACTGAGGTAATATGGGCTGAGGTTAGAAATAGGAAAGGAGTGGTCACGTTGTTAGGAGTTTACTATAGGCCCCCAAATAGTAATAGAGACATGGAGGAAGAAATTGCTAAGCAGATTATGGATATGTGTGGGGGTCACAGGGTAGTTGTCATGGGGGACTTTAACTTTCCAAATATTGATTGGAACCTTTGTAGGTCAAATAGTTCGGATGGGGCAGTTTTTGTGCAGTGTGTGCAGGAGGGTTTCCTGACACAATATGTGGATAGGCCGACAAGAGGTGAGGCCACATTGGATTTGGTACTGGGAAATGAACCGGGCCAAGTGTTAGATTTGGTTGTGGGAGAGCACTTTGGAGGTAGTGACCACAATTCGGTGTCTTTTGTTATTGCAATGGAGAGGGATAGGGCTGTACGGCAGGGCAAGGTTTACAATTGGGGGAGAGGTAATTATGATGCGATCAGGCAAGAATTAGGGGGCATAAGATGGGAACAGAAACTGTCAGGGAAAGGCACTAATGAAAAGTGGAACTTTTTCAAGGAACTGGGTGTCCTTGATAGGTATGTCCCTGTCAGGCAGGGAGGAAATGGCCGAGTGAGGGAACCATGGTTCACGAAAGAGATGGAATGTCTTGTGAAAAGGAAGAGGCAAGCTTATGTAGGGATGAGGAAACAAGGTTCAGATGGCTCGATTGAGGGTTACAAGTTAGCAAGGAATGAGCTGAAAAAGGGGCTGAGGAGAGCTAGGAGGGGGCATGAGAAGTCCTTAGCGGGTCAGATCAAGGAAAACCCCAAGGCTTTTTACTCTTATGTGAGGAATAAAAGAATGACCAGGGTGAGGTTAGGGCCGGTCAAGGACAGTAGTGGGAACTTGTGTATGGAGTCAGTAGAGATAGGTGATGAATGAATACTTTACTTCAGTGTTCACCAAGGAGAGGGGCCATGTTTTTGAGGAAGAGAAGGTGTTACAGGCTAATAGGCTGGAGGAAATAGATGTTCGGAGGGAGGATGTCCTGGCAGTTTTGAATAAACTGAAGGTCGATAAGTCCCCTGGGCCTGATGAAATATATCCTAGGATTCTTTGGGAGGCAAGGTATGAGATTGCAGAGCCTTTGGCTTTGATCTTTGGGTCCACGGGGATGGTGCCAGAGGACTGGAGAATGGCGAATGTTGTTCCTCTGTTTAAGAAAGGGAATAGAAATGACCCTGGTAATTATAGACCGGTTAGTCTTACTTCGGTGGTTGGTAAATTGATGGAAAAGGTCCTTAGGGATGGGATTTACGACCATTTAGAAAGATGCGGATTAATCCGGGATAGTCAGCACAGATTTGTGAAGGGCAAGTCGTGCCTCACAAATTTGATAGAATTTTTTGAGGAGGTAACTAAGTGTGTTGATGAAGGTAGGGCAGTTGATGTCATATACATGGATTTTAGTAAGGCGTTTGATAAGGTCCCCCATGGTCGGCTTATGATGAAAGTAAGGAGGTGTGGGATAGGGGAAAGTTGGCCGATTGGATAGGTAACTGGCTGTCTGATCGAAGACAGAGGGTGGTGGTGGATGGAAAATTTTCGGATTGGAGGCAGGTTGCTAGCGGAGTGCCACAGGGGTCAGTGCTTGGTCCTCTGCTCTTTGTGATTTTTATTAATGACTTAGAGGAGGGGGCTTAAGGGTGGACCAGTAAATTTGCTGATGACACCAAGATTGGTGGAGTAGTGGATGAGGTGGAAGGCTGTTGTAGACTGCAAAGAGACATAGATAGGATGCAAAGCTGGGCTGAAAAATGGCAAATGGAGTTTAACCCTGATAAATGTGAGATGATTCATTTTGGTAGGACAAATTTAAATGTGGATTACAGGGTCAAAGGTAGGGTTCTGAAGACTGTGGAGGAACAGAGAGATCTTGGGGTCCATATCCACAGATCTCTGAAGGTTGCCACTCAAGTGGATAGAGCTGTGAAGAAGGCCTATAGTGTGTTAGCTTTTATTAACAGGGGGTTGGAGTTTAAGAGCCGTGGGGTTATGCTGCAACTGTACAGGACCTTGGTGGGACCACATTTGGAATATTGTGTGCAGTTCTGGTCACCTCACTATAAGAAGGATGTGGAAGCGCTGGAAAGAGTGCAAAGGAGATTTACCAGGATGCTGCCTGGTTTGGAGGGTAGGTCTTATGAGGAAAGGTTGAGGGAGCTAGGGCTGTTCTCTCTGGAGTGGAGGAGGCTGAGGGGAGACTTAATAGAGGTTTATAAAATGATGAAGGGGATAGATAGAGTGAACGTTCAAAGACTATTTCCTCGGGTGGATGGAGCTATTACAAGGGGGCATAACTATAGGGTTCATGGTGGGAGATATAGGAAGGATATCAGAGGTAGGTTCTTTACGCAGAGAGTGGTTGGGGTGTGGAATGGACTGCCTGCAGTGATAGTGGAGTCAGACACTTTAGGAACATTTAAGCGGTTATTGTATAGGCATATGGAGCACACCAGGATGATAGGGAGTGGGATAGCTTGATCATGGTTTCAGATAAAGCTCGGCACAACATCGTGGGCCGAAGGGCCTGTTCTGTGGTGTACTGTTCTATGTTCTATTAACTCTCTACAACCACCCTCTAGCTTCTGTCAAGAACACCAGGTTAAAGTCCAACAGGTTTATTTGGTAGCAAAAGCCACAAGCTTTCGGAGCCTTAAGCCCCTTCCTCAGGTGAGTAGGAATTCTGTTCACAAACAGGGCATATAAAGACACAAACTCAATTTACAGAATAATGGTTGGAATGCGAATACTTACAGCTAATCATGTCTTTAAGATACAAACAATGTGAGTGGAGAGAGCATTAAGACAGGTTAAAGAGATGTGTATTGTCTCTGGACAGGACAGCCAGTGAGACTCTGCAGGTCCAGGCAAGCTGTGGGGATTACAGATAGTGTGACATGAACCCAATATCCCGGTTGAGGCCGTCCTCATGTGTGCGGAACTTGGCTATCAGTTTCTGCTCAGTGACTCTGCGCCGTCGTGTGTCGTGAAGGCCGCCTTGGAGAACGCTTACCCAAATATCAGAGGGCGAATGCCCGTGACCGTTGAAGTGCTCCCCAACAGGAAGAGAACAGTCTTGCCTGGTGATTGTCGAGCGATGTTCATTCATCCGTTGTCGCAGCGTGTCTGCATGGTTTCCCCAATGTACCATGCCTCGGGACATCCTTTCCTGCAGCGTATCAGGTAGACAGCGTTGGCCGAGTTGCAAGAGTATGCACCGTGTACCTGGTGGATGGTGTTCTCACGTGAGATGATGGCATCTGTGTTGATGATCCAGCACGTCTTGCAGAGGTTGCTGTGGCAGGGTTGTGTGGTGTCGTGGTCACTGTTCTCCTGAAGGCTGGGTAGTTTGCTGCGGACAATGGTCTGTTTGAGGTTGTGCGGTTGTTTGAAGGCAAGAAGTGGGGGTGTGGGAATGGCCTTGGCGAGATGTTCGTCTTCATCAATGACATGTTGAAGGCCCCGGAGGAGATGCCGTGCTTCTCTGCTCCGGCGGAGAAGTACTGGACGACGAAGGGTACTCTGTCCACCGTGTCCTGTGTTTGTCTTCTGAGGGGGTCGGTGCGGTTTTTCGCTGTGGCGCGTCGGAACTGTCGATCGATGAGTCGAGCGACATATCCTGTTCTTATGAGCTACGGCATCTCCTCCGGAGCCTTCAACGCCTCATTGAAGACTAACATCTCGCCAAGGCCATCCCCACACCCCCACTACTTGCCTTCAAACAACCGCACAACCTCAAACAGACCATTGTCCACAACAAACTACCCAGCCTTCAGGAGAACAGTGACCACGACACCACACAACCCTGCCACAGCAACCTCTGCAAGACGTGCTGGATCATCGACACAGATGCCATCATCTCAAGTGAGAACATCATCCACCAGGTACACGGTACATACTCTTGCAACTCGGCCAACTTTGTCTACCTGATACGCTGCAGGAAAGGATGTCCCGAGGCATGGTACATTGGGGAAACCATGCAGACATGCTGCGACAACGGATGAATGAACACCGCTCGACAATCACCAGGCAAGACTGTTCTCTTCCTGTTGGGGAGCACTTCAGCAGTCACGGGCATTCGGCCTCTGATATTCGGGTAAGCGTTCTCCAAGGCGGCCTTCACGACACATGACGGCGCAGAGTCGCTGAGCAGAAACTGATAGCCAAGTTCTGCACACATGAGGACGGCCTCAACCGGGATATTGGGTTCATGTCACACTATCTGTAATCCCCACAGCTTGCCTGGACCTGCAGAGTTTCACTGGCTGTCCTGTCCAGAGACAATACACATCTCTTTAACCTGTCTTAATGCTCTCTCCACTCACATTGTTTGTATCTTAAAGACTTGATTAGCTGTAAGTATTCGCATTCCAACCATTATTCTGTAAATTGAGTTTGTGTCTTTATATGCCCTGTTTGTGAACAGAATTCCCACTCACCTGAGGAAGGGGCTTAAGGCTCCGAAAGCTTGTGGCTTTTGCTACCAAATGAACCTGTTGGACTTTAACCTGGTGTTGTTAAACTTCTTACTGTGTTTACTCCGGCATCTCCACATCATTCTGTCAAGAAGCCAATTTTGTATCCATTTAGATACCTCGCCCTGGATCCCATGAGATTTAACCTTATGCAACAACCTACCATGCGGTACCTTGTCAAAGGCCTTGCTAAAGTCCATGCAGAGAACATCAACTGCACTGCCCTCGTCTACCTTCTTGGTTACCCCTTCAAAAAACTCAATTAAATTTGTGAGACATGATTTTCCACTCTCAGCCATGCTGACTGTCCCTAGTCAGTACTTGCGTCCTCTAAATGCCTGTAGATCCTGTCTCTCAAAATACCTTCCAACAATTTACCCACCACAGATGTGATGCTCACTGGCCTGTAGTTCACAGGCTTTTCCCTGCAGCCCTTTTTAAACAAAGGCACAACATTTGCCACTCTCCAATCTTCAGGCACCTCACACGTGACTATCGATGATTCAAATATCTCGGCTAGGGGACCTGCAATTTCCTCCCTAGCCTCCCACAATGTCCTGGGATATACTTCATCAGGTCCCGGGGATTTATCTACCTTTATGCGCTTTAAGACTTCCAGCACCACCTCTGTAATATGTACACTCCTCAAGCCATCACTATTTATTTCCCCAAGTTCCTTAACACCCATGCTTTTCTCAACAGTAAACACTGATGAGAAATATTCATTTAGGATCTCGCCCATCTCTTGTGGATCCGCCCATCTCTTGTGGATCCGCACATGGATGACCTTGTTGATCCTTAAGAGGCCCTACTCTCTCCCTTGTTACTCTTTTGCCCTTTATGTATTTGTAGAAGCTCTTTGGATTCTCCTTTGCCTTATCTGCCAAAACAATCTCGTGTTCCCTTTTTGCCCTCCTGATTTCTCTCTTAACTACTCCTACACCCCCTATACTCCAAGAGATTCACTTGATCCCAGCTGCCTATGCAAGTCATGTGCCTCTTCCTTCTTCTTGACCAGGGCCTCAATATCCCGAGTCATCCAGGGTTCCCTACTTCTGCCAGCCTTGCCCTTCACTCTAAGAGGAATGTATTTACCCTGAACCCTGGTTAACACACTTTTGAAAGCATGCCACTTACCAGATGTCCCTTTGCCTTCCCACAGACTCCCCAATTAACTTTTGAAAGTTCCTGCCTGATGCCATCAAAATTGGTCTTGCCCCAATTTAGAATCTTAGCTTTTGGGCCAGATCTATCATTCTCCATAGCTATCTTAAAACCAATAGAATTATGGTCACTGGTCCCAAAGTGATCCCTCACTAACACTTCTGTCACCTGCCCTTCCTTATTTCCCAAGAGGAGGTCAAGTTTTGCCCCCTCTCTCGTCAGGCCATCCACATACTGAATGAGAAATTCCTCCTGAATACACAACAAATTTCTCTTCACCCAACCCTCTAATACTATGGCTGTCCCAGTCAATGTTGGGAAATTTAAAATCTCCGACTATTACCACCCTATTTTTCTTGGAGCTATCTGTCATCTCCTTACATATTTACTCCTCAATTTCCTGCCGACCTATTTGGGGGGCCTATAGTACAACCCTATCAGTGATTTCCCCCTTTATATTTCTCAGTTCTACCCATATAGACTCAGTGGCCAAACCCTCGGATATATCCCCCTTCAGTACGGCCGTGATGCTTTCCCTAATCAAAAGTGCAACTCCCCCATCTCTCTTACCTCCTGTTCTATCTTTCCCATAGCATCTGTACCCTGGAACATTGAGCTGCTAGTCCTGTCCCTCTCTTAGCCATGTTTCAGTAATTGCTATAATATCCCAGTCCCATGTACCCATCCATGCCCTGAGTTCATCTGCCTTGCCCGTCAGGCCTCTTGCATTGAAATAAATGCAGTTTAATCTGGACTCCCCTTGCTCTCTGTCCTGCTTTTGCCTGATCTGTCTGGTACTAGGATTACTGGGACTGCCTTTACTACTTAATGTGTTCTCTTTAACTTCTGTGCTGTCCTCAAACTTCTCTTCTGTCTCCCTACTGCTTTGGATCCCACCCCCCCTGCCAAACTAGGTTAAACCCTCCTGAGTGGCTCTAGCAAATCTCCCCGCCAGGATGTTAGTCCCTCTCCAGTTCAGGTGTAACCCGTCCCTCTTGCACAGGTCAGCCCTTCCCCAAAAAAGATCCCAATGATCCAAAAATCTAAATCCCTGCCCCCTGCACCAACTCAAGCCATGCATTCATCTGCTTAATCCTCCTATTCATACTCTCACTAGCACGTGGCAGCGGTAGTAGTCCTGAAATTACTACCTTCGAGGTCCTGCACTTTAGCCTTCTGCCTAACTCTCTCTATTCACACTTCAGGACCTCATCCCTTTTCCTACATATGTCGTTGGTACCAATATGTACAACGATCTCTGGCTGCTTTCCCCCCCCCCCCCCCCCCCCCCCCCCCCCCCGTATCCAAAACGCTCCTGGCGGTCACCCATCTACCTGTCTGAACCTGTGGTGTGCCAACCTCCCTGTAATAGTGTCTATCACACTCTGCCTCCTGTATGCTCCGCAGTGCATCCACCTGCTGCTCCAACCGAACAATGCGGTCTGTGAGGAGCTGCAACTGGACATACTTCCTGCAGACAAAGTTGTCAGGGAGACTAGATTGCTCCCTAATTGCCCACATCTGACAGGATGTGGGCAATTAGATTTGGGCAAATGTTGATTTTTAAACAGAACATTTAGATTTCCAGATGGACTTTGATAAGTACAAATGGACTAATGCACATGCAAAGTCAGGGGACAAGTCACAGTGGATGGCTAGCTTGGCTGTAAGACAAAGTGGAGTGGAAATAGAGTAGCTATTCAGAATGGCAAAAGGTGGAACAAGATGAATGTTGGGACCTCTGTTCTCAATCTATAATCAGTTAAACTTTGGAATCAAAACCAATTCTAACTTTGTAAATGACATTGATTGGGAGATGTACACAATACTCAGAAGGACTGCAACAAATTATGTGAAGACATTAATAAATTTGTGGAATGGGCATAAACCTGGCAAATGTTTTTCAACATAAAAGGTATTACATTTTGTTAAAAATCATGAAGTCACATTTTGCTTAGAAAATAAGAATCTAAATGGGGTAAAGGAATAGAGGGATCTAGAAGAACAAATATACAAACCACGAGTCCACTAATGATTAACCACTGGACACTTTGGCCCAACCATTTTCAGCTGCTTTATCAATGACTTTCCTTCCATCATAGAAGTGGGGATGCTTTCTGATGATCGCACAATATAAATACTCTGGCTACAAGAGCAGGCTAGAGCCTTAGAGTAGCTCACTTCCTGACTCCTCAGAACCTGTCCACAGTCTACAAGACACAAGTCAGGAGTGTGATGGAATACATTCCACTTGCCTGGATGAGTGCAGAACACTCGAGAAGCTTGACACCATCCAGAAGGAAGCAGGCCGCTTGATTGCTACCCCTTCCACAAACATTTACTCCCCCCTCCACCGATGCACATCTAGAAGATGCACTGCAGGAACTCACCAAGGCTTCTTAGACAACCCACGACCACCTAGAAGGGTAAGGGCAGCAGATACATTGGAACACTAACCTGGAAGTTCCCCCCCAACGTCACTCACCATCCAGACTTGGAAATATATCGCCGTTTCTTCACTGTCACTATTTTGGAACTCCCTCCGTATTAGCACTTTGTTTGTACCTAGATCATATGGACTACAGCAGTTCAAGAAGGTAGCACTACCTTCTCGAGGAGAATTAGGGGTGGGCAATAAATGCTGCCTAGACAGCGAAACCCATATCCCATGAATTGATTAAAAAATTGCAATACAGGTTCATGCCATTTTAAAAAAGGTAAATCAAACATTGGAGTTTTTGCAGAGGTATATAATTGAAAAGTGGAAAAGTTGTGTTGAACTTTAATTAGATCGCACATAGGAATATACAGTATACAATTCTGATCACATTATAAAAGGCATGGTGCAACAAAGATGTAGAGAGATGATACCAGAACTCAGAATATACTGATCAGGAAAGGATGAACTGGCTGGGGGTCTTTTTTTTCTTAAAGCGAAGGTTAACAGTTGATCTAATAGAGAACTCTAAAGTTATTAAGGGCTTTGATCGAATAGATAGAAGAATGTCTCCACTCTGGAGGTTGGGGAGGGGGATGTATGGGGCTGGGGGGAGGAGACTAGAGGGCCTCTATTTTGAACCGAATTTGAATAATCAAATGAAGAAATGAATAGATTGTTTGGCAGGGAAATTAATGGTACAATGCTCCTTCCAATCTAACTTACAACCATTCCCTTCCCTATGTTCCCAAATTCTTCAAACTATGCCATTTTTCTTTTCATCCCACCCTTCCTTTGTCGCTCCATTGCCAGCCTCACTTTCACCAGTCCAGGTTTCATGCTCTGAATTTCTCCCCTTAATCACACCTGCTTCTCCCCCTCTCCCTTCATTAATTATGCATTTTAAAAACCACATTTACCTATTCTTTAGTCACCTCCTTATATCTACTGAGGCTTGAGAGCCACTTGCCTTACTGTAGCACCTTGCATTTTAATTTTAATTTTGTATCTTTCCTTTCTGTCTCTTCTCATTCCAGTCCTTCATTTCCTCTTTGCCTCTGTCTATTTTGTCTCTGATTCACTCTGTTTCCTTGTCATTCCTCTGTTCTTTCTTAATCCTCAACTGTCATTTGTTGAAGGTACAGTCTTAGTCCCACTACTCATTAAGGTTTCGTGTAACTGCTCATAACCTGGTCTTCTCTATGTTGGGAAGACCAAACTCATATTGGGTGGCCTATTTACGGAACGCCTCTGTTCAGTCTGCAAGAATGGTTCTGAGCTTCAGGCAGCCTGCCATTTTAATCCTCCACCATGCTCTCATGCTGACATCTCTGTCCTTACTTGTTGCACTTCTCTTTACATGAACCTTTTCCAGTTCTGATGAAAGGCCTTCAACCTGAAACAAAGGGCCAAAAATCTTCCGAAGAGTGGTAGTCGCTGTCGGATTGCCACTGCACTCTGGTGCCGTGTGGGGAAAAAAAAGTGCTGTATTTCTGGCCTGCACATCTGAATCATGCCATTTCATAAATGCTGATTGTACCTGTTATGTGAGTCCTCCTTCTCAGTTACACAAAACCTTAATCTCCCACAGTTAAAGCCTTGAGGGTTACCATCAACCAGAAATGGAGAGGTGATGTATGGTGTTGTTACATTAGTAATACAGAGAACAAGTGTAATGCTCTGGGAATCCCACCACGGCAGATTCAATAAAAATCTGGAATTAAAAGTCTAATGATCATGATCATTGAAACTATATTGCCATTCCTTCACTGTCACTAGAACAACATCCTATAACTCCCTATTGTCGTAAGGACGCATCTGGTTCACCAATGTCTTTTAGGGAAGGAAATCTGATCTGGTCTATTTGTGACTCCAGACCCACAGCAATGTGGTTGACTCTTAGATGCCTTCTGCAGTAGCCAAGCAAGCCACTCCGTTCAAGGACAACGAAGGATAGGCAATAAATGCTGGCCCTGCCAGCAACAATCACATCCCCTGAATGAATATAAAGAAAGAAAATTAACTGGATTACCACACTAAAAGAGTAGGTCGGAGACTGGGATTTTTGGTGAATAATTCACCACCTGATTCCCAAAGTATAAGGCACAAGGATAATGGAATCCTCTACACTTGTCTGGCCGAATGCAGTTCCACCAACATTCAAGAAGCTTGACACCATCAGGGACAAAGCAGTCCACCTGGTCAGCATCACATTCTCCAATTTAAACATTCACATCCACCGCATAGTGGCAGTAGTGTTTTTTTTTTCATTCGTGGGACATGGGCATATCGCTGGTTGGCCATACCTAGTTTCTCTTTGGAGGGACGGCAGTTGAGAGTCCACCACATTGTCGTGGCTCTAGTCACATGTAGGCCAGACCAGGTACGGATGGCAGTTTTCCTTCCCTTAAGGACATTACCAGATGGGTTTTTCCAACAATCGACAATGGTTTCATGGTCATCAGTAGGTTCTTAATTTCAGATATTTGTTATTGAATTCAAATTCTGCCATTTGTCATGGTGGGATTCAAAACTAGGTCCCCAGAACATTATCTGAGTTTCTAGATTAATAGTCTAGTGATATCACTAGGCCATTGCCTCCCCTGTCATCTGCACGATGTAGTAGCAACTCCTTCGACAGCACCTTCCATTGCCTCATGTCTACCATCTAGGAAAGCATGGGCAGCGGACACATGGAAACACCACCACCTGCATGTTCTCCTCCAAGCCATGCACAATCCATACTTGAAACTAAATTGCCATTCCTTCACTGTCACCAGATCAACATCCTAGAACTCCCTTCCTAACAACACCGTGGGTCTATTTACACTACACGGACTGCAACAGCTCAAAATATCTCTTCACTATCTTCTTGAGGACAAATAGACAGGCAATGCCTACATCCTGTGAACAAATAAGAATGGGGCATGGGCTACAATACCATTTTTGGGGAATGTGACTTGGACTAGCATCTTCTGGATGTGTAATTCGAACGCCATTGTGTTTCTGCGCTTTTTTAAACATCAGATTAATCTGGATAGGAACTTGCTGTAATGCTGCTGGTTTTGGTGAGAACCAACTGAATCTGTTGCTGTTTGATGTAAACCATCACAATAATTAGTGCCAATAGTCTGACCATAAGCTGAGTTTCAGCCATTTCAGCAGGAGTGCAAACTATTCAGTAACTTTTGTTTTAAAAAAAAAAGTAAGATGGATTTTAAAAGGCAGTAGATAAGGAGAATTATTTGGTCTGAGTTGCACAATAATACTTATTTCTTTTGGGGTTTTACTGTTCCTTTTTGTTGGTCAGCAAAAAGGATGCTTCAACTTTAATAAAATATATTTGTCCTGATCATCAATTCCAGGTGTAAAAATTGTAGGACATTCTTTGTGATGCAACAGTGTGATTTAATACTATTTATAAAAAATGTGCTAAAGCTTGCGTTTGGCTTGTGCAAAATTAGTTGTACAATGGAAATTTTACTGATTCCTTTGAAACTCAATACACATTGTCAAATGTGATTTGAAGGAAAACGATCATGTTTTGACATTGAAGCAATATATGTTTGGACATAATTCATTCTTTATTCAACTGTCTAGGGAATATTCTTCAAAACCATATTTATATTTCTGTGCCAAGGAGCTCATTTGAAATCCTTTTTATGTTGCGGGGGTTAACAATGATCAGTATAACTTCAAAAAAATAATTTTTTTGGGCTGCATGCATGCAGCTTTGGGTTAAATCAGAGCACAAACCTCCAATGCATTTTGCATTATTGTGAATTGGTCAATATGGTAATTAGCTGCATTGTAAGTGAGGATTTTTCCATTGCTTATAATCTGCTTTATTTCAACACATTTTCAATGTTGTTCTTCCAAATGTAGAAAATATAGATCCCAGCACACTTTTGAACCTTTCCACTTTTGTGTGCAATTATTCAAAGTTGACATGCTTTTAAAGGTTCAGGTTCACAATATTAATTATGGCACTGATGTTTGCAAAAATAACATGGTATTTTAACATTCAGTGACTTGTGCAAAGATTGTGCTTTTCTCATGGATCTAATGCTTGTGCACAATATAATTATTGCTTTTGTTGCTAAATTGTACTAAATGTCAACCTAGTCAAACTTGAAATATGCAGATACATGTGTATTCATGCTAAGTTAGAAATGGGACAGTTAATCAGTTTATCTCAGCAACCTTGAAACAACTTTTGCATGGGGAAAGGGAGAACAAGGGTGGAAGGGAGAAAAAATGAATCTAAGGTCTATGGACTGTTTAAGATTGTACATGGCGCTTGATGCGTTGAAATGACAAAGGAAAACATCTGGTCTTGCCATTGTTTCCTAAACATCTCCCTATCTTTTTCCCCACCTACCCAACACCTCCCCTCCCTTTCTCCTCTCTCTTCCACCCTTCCCCCCCCCCTCCATTTCCCCCCATATTCCCCCCCCCCCACCATGCATGCACACACCCCAACTTGTGTGTAGTTTTAATGTAATAGCTACCTTTTAAATTGGCATTTTAAAATACCAGAGCTTAAAACGTGTAGTGCATATAAACTATATTTTAATAATTGTTTTTATCCTCCCCACACAGAGGTTGCAGAGCATTGTCAGGAAAGGGAGAATCTTGGAATGCTGGTCTGGTCACCTAATCAGAATATATCTGAGTCGAAATGTAAGTTTATACTTCATTTTACATTTTAAATATTACATTTATATTCATAGCCTTATTTTCTTTTTAGAAATTGTTTAGAAAATGTAAGTTTCAATGAAAATTTTTGCCAGTTTTCTAAGAAGTGGTTTCTAATGAATATTAAATTTACACCTCTAATTGCTCGTAAGTATATTTGGAAGAATCCAATGGAAACATGACTTCAAGGTATTCCAAGGTGAAACCGTATGGATTTTATCCTATAACATCTGGCAGAACAGGCGAGGGGTGTGGCTTGGGAGAGAAAGATAGCCAATGTGTCATTATATACTTTGTGTCTGCATGTCCCCCTTTTTGCACAAATATATATGTAAAAATGAGTTTTTGACCGAGTTTGTACATGGAATCTTTTGTTTCATTTTTTTTCAACAGGAATAAGCCAGATTAATTTGAACAGAGCAACATTAGCATTTTTGTATCTACCCTTGCGGTCCTTTTGTTCTTGTAATTAATTTACATAATATTGGCCTGAAGTTTGTGGCCAGTTGAAGCAACAGTATTTAACACTGACCTCAGACAGCTTCCCTAAAGTGTCAACGTTCCTGTTTGTGATATGATCTAGAATCTGGCGTCATCTATAGGGATCTGTGCTGCCCTGGATCAGCCAATTAGAGTAAAGAATTCTCATAGATCACAAACTGAGTAGTAAAAAGCACAGGTTGTAGTTAATTTTCTAATCATTTTATAGAAGACATAATAATTGGGACATGCACAAGATTATAAGTAGAAGATGAAACATCAAAATGTTTTTAAAAAGTTTACTTTAATTAAGAAATTGTAAAAAAAAAAGTTGTTCTGATGGAATGATATTCCACATTGTAAAGTTTAGTTTTTCAAAGCCAGAGAAGTTGTTCAGTGATTATGGCTTAGTTGTTTGAAAGCTTCTTAATACGGCTTGATATTTTCAATGTTTTTTGCAGCAAGAATAGTGTGTAAAAAGTTGAAGGTTACATCAAATCACTGATTCTGCGAAGATTGTATTTGCAAAGATTGCAACAGTGAATCCTGTGGAGAAGGAGTAGTATCACTGATGGCAACTTTTGGATTTCTGTACTTAACTGGAGGCAACAGAAGTTGCTGTTAGTTTTGCACAGTAATGATAGTATGCATTGACAGTTCAATTGTCCTTACAACCACAAATTCCAAGCCAATAATTGTGCTAATTTTGAGAGATGAAGTTGCAGTAATATCCTGATTTCTCCTTGTCATTGATGAATTTCAATGGTCTGAGAATTACAGACTACCCTGAAAGATGTGGGAGTCTGTATTTACAATGTCTCTAGCCTGTTGATTGGGCCATTATTAGCACTGGCAATCTCACTCTGGTGCACAATTTCCCTAAGATTTTTCTGAAAAAGCTTGCAAGTTTGTTTTTCAAAATTGAGAATTCAGGGACATTTATGAGCATATTAGTTGATGTAATAATTATTCTTCTAAGCCACGCCTTCAGGGTCTACCAGAACAGTAAAAATTTAAGTGTATAATGCAAATGTATCTGTTGTTTTAAGGGGTCATTCTGAATATCTAAAGAATAGTGAGGATTTTGTTAATGAACAAATTAATCATAATTTACTGTGAAGGATACTTGCAAGCTATGGCCTTGTGTTATTCATAACTTTAATACAGAACTGTTATGATGATCAAGCCAATATTATAACTAATATTACTTGAAGCTGGTCTGACACAGTGCTTTTGACTTGTCAAATATTACCACTGGATTACAGTGTGAGATTTTATGACCTCACTACGTCTGCTAGAGCAAGTGTGTCCAACATGGGTAAAAGATGATGTATGAAGGGGACAGATATACAGGTGCAAAGTGAACTATTTCAGCTTTACATTTCTTGTGATTAAATTAGTTGTTGATGAATTTGAGGACCGTAGCTAATTGTAATTGGCAGCTATAAAATTAGTGTGTTAAATGGAGCAGCAAAACAAAATTGTAAAATAAATATCTGGGAAACAAGTTGACATTACATCATTCTCTGAACTGTTGTTGAATTTTCTTTCAGTCAGTCGGTTAAGTGATATGCACTGAAATCCATTACCATTTTAATCTTGAAATTATTCAATTGAGAAATCTACACGTGTAAAGTTTGTTTGTCCAATATGAATTGCGCATTATTTCTCACCACTGAGATACAGCTAACTTGCCTAAATCCAGAGAGCTGGATGCATTGCAGTAACTCAAATGCTCCTTCAAAAGCTCCTTCCAAACCTGTACCTTCTGTCACTTGGAAGGATGCGAACAGCAGACCCATGGGAAAACCAGCACTCTCCAGTTCCCCTTCCAAGGTCAACCAGTGCATTAATAAGCCAATCTGGTTGGTTAACCATCAACAGCTCAGGTTGATGACTAGTTGAATTTTTGCAAATTCCATTGACATATGTATCATAATGGAGCCACCACTCCAGATAGGATATTGTAGGTATTATAAATACCTATAATATAAAGAAGTTATATTTTGTCACCTATAACTGTTGCTTGGTCTTTCAGCTAGTTTTTTTGCTACATTGATGAGTTGAGACATCACCATGAATTTCACTAGATTGTAATAACAGTTCAGATTTCAGTAATATTAACCATGAACCAATATCTCAAAGTATTTTGCAAAATGACAGAAAATGCAAAACCTGGTTAAAGGGTTCTGTGGAACTATCTTTTTATTTATAGCATTACGATTCTATCTCTTCACCGCCTTTGTATAGAATTTAAGAGTTGAAAATCCAGTCAACTGAAAGGTTTAATTCTAATTCTTTGTTACTACTTTGAAATAAGGGTGATTCATTAGAATTTTTAAGTGAGCTTCTGAGCAAAACTATGTTAGTACATGTTTTCTGATACAAATTGCAAGCAAAGGCAACAAAAACTGAGAATATATTAAAACCTTCTGGTTAATTTGCTTCTCTGATTTCAGGTTTCAGGTTCATGGATATCATTCAGAATGAACCAGTAAAAATGGCTGCATGATGCTGACAAATGAACTAATGGCCATACAGCTGGCAGTGCTAATACTTATTTGCTGATATTTTCAGAGTGCGCAGGTTATTCTTAGTTATTTTGCCATCGTCACAGATTTGCTTGAAGTCACGATCAGTATTCTAGATTAGTTTTGATATACAGACTTATGGTATCTATTTCTGTCACAATGCTATCTCTTAGTAACATGATATAATCTCCTCCATGAAGTATGTCAGTAAATAAAATCATTAGTATGAATGTTAAAAGGAAATTGATCCAAAATGATTTCCGTAACTACCTAGGCTACGCCACTGAGTTGAAGGCACCATCAGCTTTGGTTAATATGCAAAAGGAGAGTTAATGTTGATCTACTTTGTATCTGTGTGATGCTAACATCAAATACATAATTCTGCAAAGAACAAAAATTAATACTTTTTATCCTAAAACGCAACATGCACTTTACTAGTTGCACTTAATCTTACATTTTATGAGATTATTGTTTGCTTCAAAGTCTCCTATATCATATATTCCCCAGTCCAGGCATCACTCCATAATCAAAATGGAGAATGAAAAGACTCTGACTTCATTTGTTGTACATAGAATTATGTAGATTGTATAGCACGGAAACAGGCCATTTAGCCTACGTGGTCCATGTCAGTGTTTATGTATCTCACAATCCTCCTTGCACATCTCTTCACCTAACTCTATCAATATAACCTTCCATTCCTTTCTTCCTCCTATGTTTATCTTGCTTTCCTTTAATGCACCAATGCTATTGGCCTCAACTACTTTGTGGTACGAGTCCCACATAACCATTCACTGGGTCAAGAATTTCCTTACTAATTCTCTATTAGATTTATTGATCTCCTTTATATCTATGATCCCAATTTTCTACTTTCCATACATTTTCTACCCCAAGAAACATTTTCATAATCTTATAGATCTCTATCCAGCCACCCTTCTCAGAAAAAATCCCAAGCTTGTTCAGTCATTTCTCTTGGGTGCAACCTCAGTTTTGATCATATTCGTGTAAAGCTATTCACACTTTTTAGTGCTGTTTTATTCTTTTATAATATGGAGATCATTCTGCAAATGTATTTTTTCAAAAATTGTCGTCATCTGTCTCAATATTGACTGTACATGCCACCATAAATTTTGAATTGTTATCTCTATGCTTAGTTTGGGGCATTTCTGGATGAAACAATTGCACAAGTTTGAATCCTACTTTGCATTTACCAAGATACTGTGATGTCAGTTGAGTATTTGTCATTTGAAAAGAGCTTATCATTTGCACAAATATTGCAAAAGATTGGTTGTAAGGTAATTCCATGCATGATTCCGTTTCGAAGGTTAATTGAAAAATAACAATTTGAGGTAAATTTCACAGTTCGCAGTCTAATTTTGTGTCTGTTTATCTGATCGGAGTTCTGCTACAAACCAAATTGCATTGCTTA
Organism: Mustelus asterias; assembly: GCF_964213995.1. Taxonomy (NCBI): domain Eukaryota; kingdom Metazoa; phylum Chordata; class Chondrichthyes; order Carcharhiniformes; family Triakidae; genus Mustelus; species Mustelus asterias. The sequence continues at coordinate 58,734,411 of NC_135818.1, read as the reverse complement.
CTGAACCAATTATGTTGGTGTTGGTCAAATATTTTCACCTAATATGCACTTAGCAGTTCAATTGCCAGGCCATGGGGATGTGGCAGATTTCAAAGCTGAATCACAATTTGGTAGCATTTGAGTTATTTGATGAACTTCGATGTTAATGAATATTTTCTGCTAAAACGAAGTATTATATGAAAGCATGAGTGTTTTGAGGAGCCCCTTTCAGAGAAATATCTACTGTTGATTCCTGATATTTGTACAGCACCTGCGCCCCTGTGTCTCTCCACCTCTCTCCTCGCTTTCATCCTTTAAGATGCTCATCAAAATCTACCTCTTGACCAATCTTTTGGTTATCTGGCATAATACCTCCTTGTGTTGCTTCGTATCAGATTTTATTGTATAATGCTCCTGTAAAGCACCTTGGAACATTTTATTATATTAGTTTGATATTGCTTTATCAATACTAGTGAACATTCCAATCTCATGGTTTGTCATAGAGGATAAAGTGAACTTTTCCTTTCTGTTGTCTTCATTTTCCTGCTCTTTTCTTCAAACTGTTGATTATTGTTTTTCTTTTTCACTTCTCATTCCTATTCTCGTTCCTGTTTTCTTTGAGGAATAGATAATAGTTGGTATTTGAGAGAATTATTTTATTGTTAGGAAGAGATCTGTCCAGTGCAGCAGGCTGATAAATTGTGAATTTCTTTTGAGGGACAACAAAGATGAGAGGGAAGAGGGGCGACAGTAGAAGATGCGAGACAACAGGATGGTGAGGGGTAAACGGAACAAGTATTTGTGGTGGGAACAGGGGCTAAGAACATTAAATTTCCCCCATGTAGGTCTGATGTTCAAAACTTTGCAGTTAAGCAATTGCAAGGGGTGAGGGTGGATATGATGGTGAAAGAGTACAACAGAATTGAAATTACCAAAGTTATGGAGAAGTCTTTTTGGTGATTAAATCCTATTGGAGAATGAAATAAGTTGATATTTTATTTTGCTAATTTTTAACATGTTCTAGGTTGGGGAATAAGCCTGGTAATTGCCTGGGAGGTACACAATGGTGGGTGAAACTGGACGATTTGCCCCAAAATGTCACTGAAGGCTGAATAGAAGGTATCAATATTTATTAAAAGTAATACAAGGAGCAATGATTTTCATTTTTAAAAAATCCTATGTATGAAAAAATTACAGGCAGTTTTGGCTGAGGAACCAGAATTGAACTTGCTGGCTGCCCCCGATTTGAGGATGGCGTCAACTCGGGGTCACGGGTTTCTGCCATGAGTCTTCATGTGCAATTTTTGACTGCAGATCTTTGGAAATATGGGGCAGGATGGTTTGTAATCCAGAATCAGGATTTTCTTTTTCATTCCTTCTCTGCTGCTGCTCTGCCTCATTATTAAAATGTTGTGACTGAAAGCATGATGCAGCTTGATGGACAAGTTGCTTCATCCTAAATGATTAGTAGCAAGCTCCTCCTAGTCAATCATGCCTACACTGCCACACTTCAAGGAGAGCTTCAAAGTGTCTCTGAAGCATTTTCTTTGTCCTTCCTTAGAACGATAGCCATTTGGGAATGAAAACAGGAGTGGATGAAGGAGATTATCTCGTATCCAGCCCATTGAAGTTGATTTTGCAGTTTTGCCTGAATTCTTGCGGAGCTGGTTTCAGGAAGGACATTCATTTGTTTGATGGTCCTCCCAACAAATCTGGAGGATGTGGCAGCGGCATTGGTGGAATTTCTCCAGCATTGTGCGTGCCACTGATGCACAGTCTCTTACTGCAGCACAGGATATGATGACAACAACTGCTCTGCATGTCAACAAAATTCCAATGTGCAGAGATCTTTATTATCAAACACTCACTGCTGCAGTTTGTAGACGGCTGAACTGGCTCAGCTGAAGGCTTGTTCATGGGATATGGATGTCGCTGGTTCGGCCAGTATTTGTTGCCCATCCCCAGTTGCCCATGAGAAGGTAGTGGTGATCCATCGTCTTAAATCTCTGTAGTTCATATGGTGTCGATACACCCATACTGTTATTAGGAATGGAGTTCCAGGACTTTGGCCAGTGACCGTGAAAGAACAGTGATATAGCTGAAAGTCAAGATGGTATATGGCTTGGAGGAAAACATGCCAGTGGTAGTGTTATTATGCATTTGCTGCCCTTGTCCTTCTAAATGGTAGAGTTCATTGATTTGGAAGATGCTGTCAAAGAAGCCTTAGTGAGTTGCTGCAATGCATCTTGTAGATGATATACACTCAGTGGTGGAAGGAGGGAGTGAATTTTTAAGATGATGGATGGGTTGCCAATCAGGTGTCCTCGCACAGTTGACTTTTGCCCTGTAGATGGTTGGCAAGCTATGGGGAGTCAGGAGATGAGTTACTTGTTGCAGAATTCCCAGCCTCTGACCTGTCTTGCAGCCATATTACTTGCCACTTATCAGCCTGAATATTGTCCAGGTCTTGCTGCATATGGACACATACTCCTTCAGGATTTGAGGAGTTGTGAATGGTGCTGAACGTTGTATAATTGTCTTCTGAACATTCCCACTTTTGACCGAAAGAAAGGGAGGTCATTCATGAAGCAGCTGAAGATGGTTGGGCCTAAGACACTACCTTAAGGAACTCCTACAGTGATGTGCCAGAACTAAAATGATTAATCTGATGTTGGATCTCCTAATTAATGGTGGCCTTTTGAGAGAGGTGGCTGGCAAGGTATTTGAACTGCTTAACTTATTCCAAGGTCTTCTCTTCACATATATGAGAAGTGGAATATTTGGCTGACCAGGTGTGGGTTAATAAGAGTTTTTTTTTGGCAACATTAAATGGAAGGCCAAGTTTCTTGTGAAGAATTAGAGATCAAGAGTATCTAGTCAAATTGGCAATGACACTGGTTATCCCCAAACTGTAGATCACGTATATCTATGGTCATTTGTTTAATTTTGGCATAGAGGCAACTGAGAGTTTTCCATCTGGACAGTACTTAATACTGACATCAGGAGGGCAGTTGATCTTTGAAGTGAATAGCCATCCAGTTGTTTGTAATAGTACGGGGCTATTATACAGCCTTGTTGCGTCCCAGATTTTTGCAAGTGTCTATTTCGGATCTCCCATTCAAGATGGTTGCAATCGTATCAGCATGAAGCAATTACAGGATTGTGATGAAGTTTCTTGAACATCCAAATCTTTGGAGCATAATCCTGACACCCTTACAATTTACTGAGTCAAATGCTTTGATCAAGTAAATGAATGCAATGAAGTGTTCTTGATGCTGTTCTTGGCACTTTCCTTGCATTTCTTTGGCAACAAAGACCATGTCAAAGGTTCCTCTGGAAGGTCTAAAGCCACATGGTGTCTCTGGAAGAATTGCCTCAGCTATGTAAAGTAGGCGATTCAGGAGGACACGTGTCGGGATTTTCCAGCTGTGGACAAGAGGGAAATATCCCAATAGTTTCTACACCATGATTTATCTTCCTTCTTGCAGACAGTTACAGTAGTTGCATTCCTGAAGAGGGGGTGGGGAGAATTTGTTTTCTTCCTAAATCCGTGAGATGAGTGCATGGAGCCCTGATGTGAGCAAAGATCTGGCAACTTTGTGACACAGTAAGAAGTCTCACAACACCAGGTTAAAGTCCAACAGATTTATTTGGTAGCAAAAGCCACTTGTGACATGCCATCAGGGCTGCAGGCTCTTTTTAAATCCATTTTGATTGTTTGTTGCACCTCTCCCATCAATGGTGATTCACCAGTGGATTCTACAAGGTTCTGGGGGATAGCCTGGAGAGTATCAGCTGCCACTGTGACTAATAGCACAAAAGTGTGATTAATTCAAATTGTGACAAATAGAACAGCAACAACTTGCACTTCTATAGCTTTTTTTAACCTGATAAATGTCCCACGGTGCTTCACTAGAGTATTATGAAACCGAAATGGGTCAGATGACCAAAACCTTGGTTAAAGAGAGAGGTTTTAAGGACTGTATTAAAGAAAATTAAGGTAGAATGACAAAATAATGTTACCTAGATTGTAGATGTTTCTGGAAGGTTTTATACTACATAAGTGTAAATACTGCAGATAAAATAAGCATAATACACAGGAATTTTATAGAATCCCTATTGTGCAGAAGGAGGCCATTTGGCCCATCGGGCCTACCCTGACAACAATCCCACCCAGGTCCCATCCCTGTAATCCCACGCATTTACCCTGCTAGTCCCCCTTACACTAAGGGGCAATTTAGCATGGCCAACCCACCTAACCACATCTTTGGAGTGTGGTAGGAAACCGGAGCACCTGGAGGAAACTCGCACAGACACGGGGAAAATGTGCAAACCCCACACACCTGAGGCTGGAATCGAACCTGCATCCCTGGCGCTGTGAGGCAGCAGTGCTAACCACTATGCCGCAGCAATTTCATTGCTGAAAACGCATCTGGAGTTATCAAGATGGCTGCAATATTATCTATAGGCATAAATGGTGTTTCTGGTGCATTTAAACAACACATGAGCTAATTGTACCAACCTAACTTAAATCTACTAACTTGGCTGACAGACTGGGAATTGAAACTATGATTTCTAGTCTATGGCTTAGTAGTGCAATAAATAGTGCCCTTACTGTCTGGAACAGGAGCCATTTTGTACTAACAAGATCATAAAATGGTTACAGCACAGTAGGGGGCCATTTGGCCCATTGTATCCATGCCAGCTGTCTGCAAGAGCAACTCACCTACTCTCACTCCCCTGCCTTTTCCCTCTGGCCCTGTACAATTTTTCTTTGCAAGTAATTGTCTAGTTCTCTTTGAAAGCCATGGTTGAATCAGTTGCATTTTTAGGCAGTTCAGATCCTAGCCACATGCTGTGTTTTTTTTGCCAATCATCTTAAATTGGTGCCCTCCACCAGTGGAAGCAGTTTCTCCCTATATGCTGTGACCGGCCCCTTATAATTTTGAACCCCTCTATCAAATCTCCCCTTAATTTTCTCTCCTCCAGAGAAAATAGCCTCCGCTTTTCCAATCAATCCCTGAAATGGATTCCAAGGCTAAGGAGCTTTCTTCTTGTGAATCTTACTGCATTCTCTCTAATGTTTTCACATCCTTCATCAATGTGGTGCCCAGAATTGGACAAAGTACCCTAATGGAGGTCAAACTAGTGTTTTTACGCAAGTTTATTGTATCTTCCTTGCTTTTGTGCTCTATGCCCCTATTTGTAAAGTCTGTGATTCTGCCTGCTTTCTCCATCTGCCCTGCCACTTGCAGTGATTTGTGCATGTATATCCCCAGGTCCCTGTATTTCTGCACCCCATTTAGAATTGTACTATTTATATTGCCAATTGTTCTTTTACCAAAATGAATCACTGCACACTTCTCTGCTTTAAATTTCGTCTTTCATTTAGCTGTCCATCTCATAGTTTGCCTTGTGTTCTCTTGAATTCTGTCATTATCCTTATAGTTAACAAGACCTCAAAATTTTTCATCATCCACAGATTTTGAATGTGCCCTCTGTATACCCAAGTCTAGATCATTAATGTATATCCAGAAAAGAAGGATTCCTAACAACTGACCCCAGAGAACCCCACTGTATACTTCTTGGAGTCCAAAACGCCCCAACCATTCACCACTAACCTGTTTCCTGTCACTCGGCCAATTTCGTATCCATGCTGCTTTTTATTTCATAGATTCTGACATTCAGAACTTTATCAAATGCTTTTTGGAAGGCCATGCAAATCACAACAACTACTCTACCCGAATCAACCCTCTCTCTTATATCATCAAAAGACTCAAGGAAGTTAGTTAAACATGATATATTCTTAACAAATTTGTGCTGGCTTTCTTTAATTCACATTTGCCCAAGTGACCAATTTCCTGAGTTATCGTTTCTAAAAACTTTCCTACCATCGATGTTAAACTGGCTGCCAAAAGGTAATGGAATAAATGGCTAATTAAACCTTTTCTTCTGTCGAGTTCATTAAAGAATAATTATTAACCTTGAATTATCAGCCAAAATTCTGGGCTTGAGTCTTGAAGCGGGCATAAATGCATGACCTATTGACTCAAGCAAGAGTGCCACCACAGAGCCGTGGTTGACCATTGAATGCATGAATAAAATTCTGTGGCATCACTGGTTCCCTTTTCTTCCTGTTAAGTCACTTTTTGTTCATTCTTGATCATTTTGTATTTACTGGAAGGTTTCTTTTTCTATTTCCAGCATTTAGAAGTATTTTTAAATGAATGTTTAGCAGAAATAACTATGTCTTGGGTATTTTAATTGAACACTTCATACATTGTAACATGCTGTGATTTTATTCAGTATAGTTAGTTAATTTCAACAGGTTTGGAACTGACCATGTGGTTCCGATAAGCCCCAAGTATTTGAGATAGGGGAGGGGTGAAGAGGAGCAATTTAGTTCATATCAGAAGTACACTCAATTATTGCACAGGGTATGTCTTCTGTGGGTCTTTACTGGTACAATATTTATGCCATAGTAACTTGAAAGCCATACTAAATATATCCTATATTCACAAGCCCTGTATGGTTATATTGTATTTTCTTATCACTATTATATATTAATCAATTTCCAGAACCACATCCACTTTATCAGCATTATTTTCAACTGGGGATTTTTGAGAACTCACCTTTCAAGTCAAAATTTAGTAGGATGTGGTAAACCAACCTAAATCAAACTGAACAAAATGCAGCAACGTTTGCCTGTACTGACATCTCTATTATTGAATGTATAATGAATTGTCAAAAGAACAAAATGCTAAACATTTTCATAGTGCTTTATAAAGTATTGAAATAAAATGTTATGCTGGTAGTAATATGTCTTATCATTTCAGCTGTGTTGTTTATGAAAGTGATCTGTCTATGGATGACCTGAAAGATAACTACCACCTTTTGGAAAACAAATCTGCAATATATTCATGTACACAGGATTTGTGTACATGACTTGGTTAAGTTTAGTGACTACAGCACCGATTTTAAACTAGGACCCTGTAACTAGCAAAAGAAGGCATCTAACGCAAAGCTTTCATGCACTGTCAGCATCTGAAACATTGTAGAGAGTGTTAAATGCTTCTTAGTGTTTAACCTTTTTTGTAATTGTAATATTGAGCAGGACTTATGCAATGAAGAGCAATCTTGCTTACTTCACATCACATTTTTAGGTTTTTTTTAAATCCATCTCAAATTTTAGATCATTCTTGCAGGTGAACCCAACTCTCCTGCATTTTGGGTGACTTTAATAGCCTTGATATCTATCAGGGCTTTTAGTAATTCACCCAGGATGACAAACACAACAATTATATTAGGTGCAAAATGATCTTGTCGTTCCTGGAAATTCTAATTGTTTCTTCAATTGTAGTACAGGGTCACATCAGACTTTGCTGTCAGCTTTCAAGCATTGAGCAAATTAATTGAAAACAAGATGACAATTTATTACTTAAAAATAGATCGTGCGTGCATGGTTGCATACATATTTTTAAAAAGTAATATAATTTTAATATAAAAATATCTCTAAATTCCTTATGGCTTACTAGAGCTCCACTCAGCAATTCTGCTTTGTTATTTATGTTTAATGAACATTTCTTGCTGCTGGAATTCCCTTTGGTTAGCTGTCGAGGCTTGTTTGTTGAGAATTGGAATAACTGACTTACATTTGACAATTTGGGCTAGTCATGATGTGGAGATGCCGGCGTTGGACTGGGGTAAATACAGTAAGAGTTTTAACAACACCAGGTTAAAGTCCAACAGGTTTATTTGGTAGCAAATGCCATTAGCTTTTGGAGCACTGCTCCTTCGTCAGATGGAGTGGATATCTGCTCTCAAACAGGGCATACGGAGACACAAAATCAAGTTACAGAATACTGATTAGAATGCGAATCTCTACAGCTAACCAGGTCTTAAAGATACAGACAATGTGAGTGGAGGGAGCATTAAGCACAGGTTAAAGAGATGTGTATTGTCTCCAGACAGGACAGCCAGTGAGATTCTGCAAGTCCAGGAGGCAAGCTGGGGGGGTTACTGATAGTGTGACATGAACCCAAGATCCCGGTTTAGGCCGTTGACAGCCTAAACCGGGATCTTGGGTTCATGTCACACTATCAGTAACCCCCACAGCTTGCCTCCTGGACTTGCAGAATCTCACTGGCTGTCCTGTCTGGAGACAATACACATCTCTTTAACCTGTGCTTAATGCTCCCTCCACTCACATTGTCTGTATCTTTAAGACCTGGTTGGCTGTAGAGATTCGCATTCTAATCAGTATTCTGTAACTTGATTTTGTGTCTCTGTATGCCCTGTTTGAGAGCAGATATCCACTCCATCTGACGAAGGAGCAGCACTCCGAAAGCTTAATGGCATTTGCTACCAAATAAACCTGTTGGACGTTAACCTGGTGTTGTTAAAACACTTACTGAATTTGGGCTAGGACAGTGAAAGCTGGCAAATAAATTCTATCTCAAAATTAAAAGGGCAGTTGCAATACCAGAAACACAACTGTTTTATTTATGTTGTGCTGTATCTTCCACACAGCATCAGCTAATTAGGAAATTGTGTCGAGTACACAAAAATGTAATCTTGATGTTGATGTTGGAAGGTATGTGGCCTGTAACTCCCACTTCTATAAGACTCTGAAAAAAGCTAAAGGCTTTTTTGCTTTTCGGACCTCCTACCATAAATCATAGAGACCTGGAATATGCATCTTTAAAAGAATTGGCTGATTTAGAATTGAGCATTTTCTGTTTTTAAATCCAGTTTGCCCAGTTTTCAACTTCTATTAAGTGCCCAGTTTTTGACAGCAGTTGACATCAGCTAATGAATTCTTTGACGTATACAGCGCAGCCCTTTCAGAACAAACATACAAAAGAAAGAGTAATACTGATTTGTGTAGTTTTGAATGATAATTCCATACATTTTCAATTCATGAAGCCAAAGCTCACTTGAAAGTCATAATCTTTTTGCAAAAAATATTTAATGCAAAAATTGCAAATATTAGTCATTGAATTCTGTGCCGCATTTTGTACAATAAAAACTTTGTCGATGTTAGTCCAGACATGCTCAGCTGTGGAAGTGTTTACTTGTTTTGATGCAGGCATTATATTGTATGGGTTAATGCTGGTCAGCATAGTATATGTAGTCTGTTTAGCCAAAACAGGAACATAGGACTTAGGAGCAGGGGTAGGCCGTTCAGCCCTTCAAGCTTGCTCCATCATTCAATAAGATTGATTTTGTTGTGATCCAAACTGCACTATGCTGTCTGTCCCCCATAATGTGGAGATGCCGGCGTTGGACTGGGGTAAACACAGTAAGAAGTTTAACAACACCAGGTTAAAGTCCAACAGGTTTATTTGGTAGCAAAAGCCACACAAGCTTTCGAGGCTCTGAGCCCCTTCTTCAGGTGAGTGGGAATTCTGTTCACAAACAGAACTTATAAGACACAGACTCAATTTACATGAATAATGGTTGGAATGCGAATACTTACAACTAATCCAGTCTTTAAGAAACAAAACAATGTGAGTGGAGAGAGCATCAAGACAGGCTAAAAAGATGTGTATTGTCTCCAGACAAGACAGCCAGTGAAACTCTGCAGGTCCACGCAACTGTGGGAGTTACAAATAGTGTGACATAAATTCTGATTCTAGGATCGCATGATAAAGACTCAGGAGGAAAAAAGCAGAAATATTTATGTGAAATAGTGTGACATAAACCCAATATCCCGGTTGAGGCCGTCCTTGTGTGTGCGGAACCTGGCTATCAGTTTCTGCTCCGCGACTCTGCGCTGTCGTGTGTCGCGAAGGCCGCCTTGGAGAACGCTTACCCGAATATCAGAGGCCGAATGCCCGTGACCGCTGAAGTGCTCCCCAACAGGAAGAGAACAGTCTTGCCTGGTGATTGTCGAGCGGTGTTCATTCATCCGTTGTCGCAGCGTCTGCATAGTTTCCCCAATGTACCATGCCTCGGGACATCCTTTCTTGCAGCGTATCAGGTAGACAACGTTGGCCGAGTTGCAAGAGTATGTACCGTGTACCTGGTGGATGGTGTTCTCACGTGAGATGATGGCATCTGTGTCGATGATCCGGCACGTCTTGCAGAGGTTGCTGTGGCAGGGTTGTGTGGTGTCTTGGTCACTGTTCTCCTGAAGGCTGGGTAGTTGAACCAGGAGCGCTCCTCGTCACAATGGATGTCTCAGCACTCTACACCAGCATCCCCCATGACGATGGCATTGCTGCAACGGCCTCAGTGCTCAGCGCCAACAACTGCCAGTTTCCAGATGCAATTTTACATCTCATCCGCTTCATCCTGGACCACAATATCTTCACCTTCAACAACCAGTTCTTCATCCAGACACACGGAACAGCCATGGGGACCAAATTTGCACCTCAATATGCCAACATCTTCATGCACAGGTTCGAACAAGACTTCTTCACCGCACGGGACCTTCAACCGATGCTATACACTAGATACATCGATGACATTTTCTTCCTTTGGACTCATGGTGAACAATCACTGAAACAACTCTATGATGACATCAACAAGTTCCATCCCACCATCAGGCTCACCATAGACTACTCTCCGGAATCGGTTGCATTCTTGGACACGCGCATCTCCATTAAGGACGGTCACCTCAGCACCTCACTGTACCGCAAGCCCACGGATAACCTCACGATGCTCCACTTCTCCAGCTTCCACCCTAAACACGTTAAAGAAGCCATCCCCTACGGACAAGCCCTCCGTATACACAGGATCTGCTCGGATGAGGAGGATCGCAACAGACACCTCCAGACGCTGAAAGATGCCCTCATAAGAACAGGATATGGCGCTAGACTCATTGATCAACAGTTCCAACGCGCCACAGCGAAAAACCGCACCGACCTCCTCAGAAGACAAACACGGGACACAGTGGACAGAGTACCCTTCGTTGTCCAGTACTTCCCCGGAGCGGAGAAGCTACGGCATCTCCTCCGGAGCCTTCAACATGTCATTGATGAAGACGAACATCTCGCCAAGGCCATCCCCACACCCCCACTTCTTGCCTTCAAACAACCGCACAACCTCAAACAGACCATTGTCCGCAGCAAACTACCCAGCCTTCAGGAGAACAGTGACCAAGACACCACACAACCCTGCCACAGCAACCTCTGCAAGACGTGCCGGATCATCGACACAGATGCCATCATCTCACGTGAGAACACCATCCACCAGGTACACGGTACATACTCTTGCAACTCGGCCAACGTTGTCTACCTGATACGCTGCAAGAAAGGATGTCCCGAGGCATGGTACATTGGGGAAACTATGCAGACGCTGCGACAACGGATGAATGAACACCGCTCGACAATCACCAGGCAAGACTGTTCTCTTCCTGTTGGGGAGCACTTCAGCGGTCACGGGCATTCGGCCTCTGATATTCGGGTAAGCGTTCTCCAAGGCGGCCTTCGCGACACACGACAGCGCAGAGTCGCGGAGCAGAAACTGATAGCCAGGTTCCGCACACACAAGGACGGCCTCAACCGGGATATTGGGTTTATGTCACACTATTTCACATAAATATTTCTGCTTTTTTCCTCCTGAGTCTTTATCATGCGATCCTAGAATCAGAATTTATGTCACACTATTTGTAACTCCCACAGTTGCGTGGACCTGCAGAGTTTCACTGGCTGTCTTGTCTGGAGACAATACACATCTTTTTAGCCTGTCTTGATGCTCTCTCCACTCACATTGTTTTGTTTCTTAAAGACTGGATTAGTTGTAAGTATTCGCATTCCAACCATTATTCATGTAAATTGAGTCTGTGTCTTATAAGTTCTGTTTGTGAACAGAATTCCCACTCACCTGAAGAAGGGGCTCAGAGCCTCGAAAGCTTGTGTGGCTTTTGCTACCAAATAAACCTGTTGGACTTTAACCTGGTGTTGTTAAACTTCTTACTGTGTCCCCCATAACCCATGACTCACTTATTTAGCAAAAATCTATCTAACACTGCCTTGAATAAATTGTGACCTTGCTTTCCTGGGACATACTGTCAGTGTAGCCCTCTAGCAATAAAAACAGTAAGAGTGTGTGCAAGGAAGCTAAAGTACAGACCAGAATTCTGAACCCATTATAGGCAATATGGTCCAGACAGAGAGTAATAAGAGGCCAGAAAATTTTCATGCCACGTTCCTGTTTGATTTCTGGTCACTTAAACCTTGTTCACATTCAATACGTAAGAATTAAATTTTTATCGGAGGGATTCACATCAAGGCTGTCTTCCCAAATTTAGACAAGTATGTTTTCTCAGGAAGAGAAAAACTGCATTTATATCACATTTTTCACACCTGTAGGAGATGCCAGTTGCAGCCTGCTAAGTACTTAAAGTGTAGAGAAAGGTGGTGATTAATTGACAGGCAATAGTAGAATTTCATAAACAAGATGATCCGAGATGATTGTGGAAAAATGTTGGTTAGGATTCTTGAGCACTCCAACTGCAGCTGTTTGAATAATGCTGTGGTATCTTTTGTGCCACCTTGAGAAGTGAGATGAGGCATTGGTTTAATGCCTCATTCAACAGGATCAAGGAATCGCCAATCTTTTCATGTGACGGACCGTGTTTCAATTTTTTTCTCACTCATGCAGCTGATGAGCAAATTTCAGAAAGATAAGGCAACACTCCTCCACCTTTCCCACTCTGTCTGTCTCCTTTCTCATTCTTCCATTCACTCTTTCACCTTCCCTCCCACTCTTACTGCTTTCCTACTCGCTCTCTTCACTCTCCCACTCACTTTTTCCTTTCCCATTATCCAGCAGGCGCCAAAAAAATACTTGTGACCTCCAAAAATTGCTACAGCACCATTACACTCAATTTGTCACATTTTGTGTTCAAAGTCAATTTATTTTTGAGCTGATTTTCTTCCCCCACATTGTTACAAAGTAAAAAATGCACAACCCTTACTCGTACCTAACTGATTATCCAGTGCATACTCTAGAGCGGGGTTGGCAACCTTTCAGGAGTGGCATGTCATTTATAAAGTCTCTATATATAATTAAAAATTAACTAATTTAAAATACTTAAGATACTTTATTTAAAATTTAATTTACCATTTGAGATCCCTACCCTTTTCCATGCTGAGTTTTCCGATGTATTTGGATACGTTAAGCTGCACCACCAAACTTCTGAATGATCACTTGTTAACTGATTCTGAGGGGTTCAGAGGACTGACCTTCATGTGTGAAAACCTGTTCACACAGGTATGAGAGTCCAAATGCTAAAAGCATTGCAAATGCAATTTTCTTCAAACAGTTAAATCGCTCTGGCAGAGATGTTCAGGTCAGAATAGAGGACTCTCTAAAGGATCTCCAACTCTTCAGTCTCCTCTTTGCTGTAATGTTTAAGAGATATTCCTGCAGACATCGACAGTTGGTTTACAGGGAAGCTCTTCAACCTCCAGACTATGTGCATCCACCAAAGTCAGAGGCAATAGTCTATGAACTTCTGTATACATCCATTTGAGCAGGATGTTACTGTCTAGTATCTAAGTACCAGTTGCACCTTTCAGGGTAGATGGGACCTCAAATTAACATCTCATTCAGGAGATGGCATGTCTGCTGATGCAACACTGAGGGAATGCTGCACAGAAGTATCAGTCTAGATCAATGGTCCCCAATCTTTTATATGTCATAGCACACCTTTATACTATTAAAATATTGTTAGGGTGCCAGATCAGAAACTCCAAGGTTTATTGTGAAGCCAGACTAGACCCCAACAATTAATTTTTGGCATAAATGAGGAAAGGATGCTTTGCCTCAGGAGTAATTCCACTGACAAATTAGGGATCTTTTTATCAAAACAAACTTTATTCATTACACAATTTATGTAAAACTCTTAAAATGAAACAGATTAACTGTTGAGCCATCTTTAAACATGAAAATAAACTTTTAACTTCTAACTCATCCCTATGCAGTTCAATTTGAGTAATATTTCACTTATAGACTCAAACCCCTCTTTAGGTATAGTTAGCAAAACACCGATATCTGTATGGACTTGGGTAACATCCCTGGAGCTTTCTCTCCAGAAGCTTTCTGAGAGCCTCCAGGCTTCTGTCTTTATTTAACCAGCTGCAGTTAGCAACTCTCTTCTTAAAATGAAATTGAAACTGCTTTTCTACTGCAAGCCCTAACTCCCATTTCTGGTATCATTATATGACTCTGTCCCTGTATATCTAACTCATCTTATTACTTTAATCAAAAAACACTCCATTAAACCTTCTGCTAAATAAACACTTGCATGGCTAAAATGAGTAATTATCCTGCTTTCCAGCAGCTACTGTATTCCCACCAGACAAACCAACTGCTTATAACAAAACACTGCATCTTAAAACAGTCCCTCTTGAAATATGTTAAAAGCACAGTATCATTACAGTATTTTGAGGCATACTTGCTATTTTCTCTGTCCTCTTCCATGAACTTTGTTTTTAACTTTTCCTTGTCCTTTCACCCTTTTTGAGTTTGTTTTTTGTGCAGTCACACATGACCTTTGTCTTCAGCTCCAAGTCCCATTGGTCATTGTGCATTGGCCTGACCAGCATAAAACATTTAAAGCACACGTGCAGATCTTTCCTGGCTGGCAAATGCACGGAAGGCCCAAATTTTGTTGGGTCTTGGACATGCCAACCACAGAGCTGAAGATGAAGTTTTGTTTTAGTTTAATTACATGAATTTTGAATTTTTTTTTGTGGCACACTGAGGGTGTCTTGCCATGTCACGCTGCTTAGGAACCACTGGTCTAGATTGTGTTTCAGTTTGGAGTGGGATTTCAACCTGTAATCTTCTGAATTGTAGCCAGCCCACATCCAGCTCCTCAGAAGTGTTGTGCTATTGCTCTTTGGTGCTTCGTTGTGTGGACGCTGCCCTTTGCTTCGAAACAGGTCGATTTTATCTTTCAGCAGCTAAACTTGCTTAAAACATCTCAATTTATATGCACATGGTGCTGCAATACTTCTGTTCCTATTGGTCTCAAAATCCTTGAAGTGTTTTTAAATTTTGCAACTGAAGAAGGTGGCAGAGGCAGGATCATTGAATATTTTAACGCAAATGGAGATGGATTCTTAAGCAAGGAAATTGAAGGCTATCGGGTAGATGGTCGAAACATGATCAGCATTAACTTACTGAATACTGGAGAAGACTCGAGGAGCTGAATGGCCTACCCCCCTCATTTCATTTTGTTTGTATTGCAGGGCTTGTATTCTGCAGCAGCATAAGAAAGCCAAACACATGAACAAAAGTTCCCACCGGCAGGTGTTGCTGATACCAGGATGTTGCTGGGAAAATTGCATCAATGCAAAATTGGATATTCCAGCATAGTCATGTGTGCAAAACCTGCCACCATAGCTTACATCTGCTCAGAAAAGTCATATTTGACTATCCAAAATTGAAAGTACTGTTTCAGGATAATTCAACTTGAGCTCAGCAGGGAACAGGAAGGAAAGCTTCCTTTTTTCTAATTTTGATATAAGGAAATAGTGCTATGAAATCTTTCACATCCACCTGAGATGGCAGGCGGGGCCTTAGTTTAATTCCTTAACCGATAAAAGATACCTCTGACGGTGCAACACTTGCTGAGTGCTGCTCTGGAATGTCAGCCTTGATTTTTATGCTGAAGCCTTAAGGCAGTGGTGAGGGTTCTATCAACTGAGCCAAGGCTAAGGAATGGTAAATGCATACATAGCCATGCCTTATTCCAGTTTAATTTTAGGAAGACTGAAACCACTGTTTATGGCCTCTGACATCCAATACAGAAAGAAGTCTCTCCACACCAGGTTAAAGTCCAACAGGTTTATTTGGTAGCATAAGCTTTCAAAGTGCTGCTCCTTCATCAGGTGACTGGGAGCTGTGTTCACAAACTGGGCATATAAAGACACAACTCAATTTACAAGATAACTGTTGGAATGCGAGTCTTTAAAGTAATCAAGTCTTAAAGGTACAGACAATGCGAGTGGAGAGAGGGTTAAGCACAGGTTAAAGAGATGTGTATTGTCTCCAGCCAGGACAGTTAGTGAGATTTTGCAAGCCCAGGCAAGTCGTGGGGGTTACAGATAGTGTGACATGAACCCAAGATCCTGGCTGAGGGTGTCCTCATGTGTGCGGAACTTGGCTATCAGTTTCTGCTCAGCGATTCTGTGTTGTGAAGACTGCCTGAAGATCAGAGGCTGAATGCCCATGACTGCTGAAGTGTTCCCCAACAGGAAGAGAACACTCCTGCCTGGTGATTGTCGAGCAGTGTTCATTCATCCATTGTCATAGCGTCTGCATGGCCTCCCCAATGTACCATGCCTCGGGACATCCTTTCCTGCAGCATATCGGGTAGAAAACGTTGGCAGTGTTGCAAGTGTATGTACCGTGTACCTGGTGGCTGGTGTTCTCACGTGAGATGATGGCATCCGTGTCGATGATCTGGCAAGTCTTGCGGAGGTTGCTGTGGCAGGGTTGTGTGGTGTCGTGGTCACTGTTCTCCTGAAGGCTGGGTAGTTTGCTGCGGACAATGGTCTGTTTTGAGGTTGTGCGATTGTTTGAAGGCAAGAATCATAGAATCATAGAAACCCGACAGTACAGAAAGAGGCCATTCGGCCCATCGGGTCTGCACCGACCACAATCCCACCCAGGCCCTACCCCCATATCCCCGCACATTTTACCCACTAATCCCTCTAACCTACGCATCTCAGGACACTAAGGGGCAAATTTAGCATGGCCAATCAACCTAACCTGCACATCTTTGGACTGTGGGAGGAAACCGGAGCACCCGGAGGAAACCCACGTAGACACGAGGAGAATGTGCAAACTCCACACAGACAGTGACCCAAGCTGGGAATCGAACCCAGGTCCCTGGAGCTGTGAAGCAACAGTGCTAACCACTGCTACCGTGCCGCCCAAGAAGTGGGGGGTGTGGAGATGGCCTTGGCGAGATGCTCGTCTTCATCGATGACATGTTGAAGACTCTGGAGAAGATGTCGTTGCTTCTCCACTCCGGGGAAGTACTGGATGACGAAGGGTACTCTGTCCACCGTGTCCCGTGTTTGTCTTCTGAGGAGGTCGGTGCGGTTTTTCGCTGTGGCGCATCAGAACTGTCGATGAGTCGAGTGCTATATCCTGTTCTTATGAGGGCATCTTTCAGCGTCTGGAGGTGTCAGTTGCGATCCTCCTCATCTGAGCAGATCCTGTGTATACGAAGGATTTGTCCGTAGGGGATGGCTTCTTTAACGTGTTTATGGTGGAAGCTGGAGAAGTGGAGCATCGTGAGGTCATCCATGGGCTTGCGGTACAATGAAGTGCTGAGGTGACCTGTCCTTGATGGAGATGCGTGTGTCCAAGAATGCAACCGATTCTGGAAAGTAGTCCATGGTGAGTCTGATGGTGGGATGGAACTTGTTGATGTCATCCTATAGTTGTTTCAGTGATTGTTCACCATGAGTCCAAAGGAAGAAAATGTCTTCGATGTAGCTACTGTATAGCATCGGTTGATGGTCCTGTGCGGCGAAGAGGTCTTGTTCGAACCTGTACATAAAGATGTTGGCATATTGAGGTGCGAATTTGGTCCCCATGGCTGTTCCGTGTGTTTGGATGAAGAACTGGTTATTGAAGGTGAAGACGTTGTGGTCCAGGATGAAGCGGATGAGTTGTAAAATTGCATCTGGAGATTGGCAGTTGTCGGCGTTGAGTACTGAGGCAGTTGCAGCAATGCCATTGTCGTGGGGGATGCTGGTGTAGAGTGTCGAGATATCCATCGTGATGAGGAGTGCTCCCTGGTTCAACTGCTCCATGTGTGCTGAGTTTCTGTAGGAAGTCCGTAGTGTCGCGACAAAAGCTCGGGGTTCTTTGTACAGTGGGTTTCAGGATGCCCTTGATGTATGCGGAGAGGTTCTCGCACAGGGTCCCATTGCCTGATACGATGGGGCGGCCGGGTGTGTTGGCCTTGTGTATTTTTGGGAGGCAGTAGAGAAGGGGAGTACGTGGGATGAGAGCACGGAGGGTGCTCTGAAGGTCTGGGTCAAAGGTCTTGATCATCTGAGTTGACGGGTGTGTTCTTTGGTCTGATCTGCGGGTAACTGTCTGTAGTGTTCCTCGTTGTTCAGTTGCTGGTCCACTTCTTTGCAGTAATCCGTTCTGTTCAGTATGACGATGGCCCCTCCTTTGTCTGCTGGTTTGATGACAATGTTGCGGTTGGTCTTGAGAGCGCGGATGGTGTTGCGTTGTGCTTGGGTGACGTTCGGGGCTGTCTTGAGTGCGGCTGATGAATCTGGCATTGATGCACCTCCTGACGGCTTGGGCATACATGTCGAGTCGAGGGCAGTGGCCTTCCGGAAGAGTCCAATTCGACTCTTTCCTCTTCAGTTGCTGCACCGTGGATCTCTGTCGGAGAATACAGAATAAGGAGTCTAACAACACCCCCAGGTTAAAGTCCAACAGGTTTATTTGGTAGCAAACGCCACTAGCTTTTGGAGCATTGCTCCTTCGTCAGATGGAGTGGAAATCTGCCTGGAGAATACAGAACCATGGCATCTTGCTTGGCCCTTGCTTTCTTTCCCTCCCTCACTTAACCCCCACCCCTGCACACATTAAATTTGCAGTAGTCTTTAACTTTCTGCAGTCTTGCCTAAACTTACTACTTTGGGCATTATTTGATAACTGACCATGTAGCTTGTCAATTATGGTCAGTATTCATGTTTGCTTTGTCAGTCACAAGTGTTTGAATGTACGTGATTATATGTACAATGTTATATATTTGAATATGTGGTTATATCCTAAGATGTCGCTGTGTTACCAGTAGAGGGTGCACAGTGCTTTGGCTACAAATCGACTGGAAGATTGGAGCACAAATTGAAATAAATATATAAAATTATTATTTATTCAACAAAAGCTCCATTCTGGTGCTCAATTAATCCACAACGATTTTTGAATTACTCTATCGAAGGTTTTCATCTCGAGGACAGATGATATGCAATGTTTACATTTTCTCATTGATTCATTTTTTGATTTGATTGATTATTGTCACATACAAAGGGAACAAAGAGCAGCGCAGGAACAGGCCCTTCAGCCCTTCAAACCTGCACCGATCACATTGTCCTATCTAGACCAACCGCCTGTATCCCTCTATTCCCCATCTGTTCATGTGTCTATGAAGATAAGTCGTAAATGTCGCTAACGTGTCTGCCTCAACCATCTCACTTGGCAGTGCATTCCAGGCCACCACCACCCTCTGTTTAAAAAAAAACAACATACCTCCCCCGCACATCTCTACTGAACCTTCCCCCCCCCCCCCACCTTGAACTTGTGCCCCCTTGTAATTGTCATTTCTGCCCTGGGAAAAAGCTTCCAACTTTTCACTATCTATGCCCCTCATAATTTTATAAATTTCTATCAGGTTGCCCCTCAGCCTCTGTCTTTCCACTTTATTCAATCTCTACTCATAGCCAATACCCTCTATAACAGGGAACGTCCTGGTAAACCTTTTCTGTATTCTCTCCAAAGCCTCCACATCCTTCTGGTAGTGTGGTGACCAGAATTGGACACCGTATTCCACATGTGGCCTAATCAACGTTTTATACACCTAACATAATTTGCCAACATTTATACTCTATGCCCCGTCCGATGAAGGCAAGCATGCCATTTGTTATCTTCACTACCTTTTCCACCTGTGCTGCCTCTTTTTAGGATCTGTGGACCTGTACTCCATGCTCCATGTATCCATGCTCCTGATTGTTCTGCCATTTATTTTATAGTTTCCACCTGAGTTGGATCAACCAAAATGCATCACCCTGCATTTTTCTGGATTAAATTCCATCTACCATTTCTCCGCCCAATTCTCCAGCCTATCAATATCTTGCTGTATTTTCTGACAATCTTCATCACTATCCACACCTCCAGCAATCTCAGTATCATTCGTAAACACTCTAATCAGACTAGCTACATTTTCTTCCAAGTCGTTAGCAGAGATCCCAGCACTGATCCCTGCAGATCACCATTAGTTACAGACCTCCATTCAAAGAAAACACCCTTCCACCGCTGCCCCTTGTCTTTTATGGCCAAGCCAGTTCTGAATCCATCTGGCTAGTTCACCCCGGATCCTGTGATTTAACTTTTTGCGCCAGCCTGCCATGAGGGACCTTGTCAAATGCTTTATTAAAGTCCATGTAGACAACATCCACAGCCCTTCCCTCATTAATCATTTTTGTCACCTCCTCAAAAAAACTCAATTAAATTAATGAGACTTGACCCCCCTCATACAAAACCATGTCGTCTGTCACTAATAAGACCATTCAGTTCCAAATATGTATAGATCCTATCTCTAAGAATCTTCTCCAACAATTTCACTATCACTGACGTCAAGCTCACTGGCCTGTAATTACCCAGGTTATCCTTGCTACCCTTCTTAAATAACAGGCCAACATTGGCTATCCTCCAACCATCTTGGACCTCACTTGTGGCCAACGAGGAAACAAAGATTTCTGTTAGAGGCCTAGCAATTTCATCTCTCATCTCCCTCAGTAATCTGGGATAGATGCCATCTGGCTCTGAGGATTTGTCTACCTTAATGCTTTTTAATACACCTAACACTTCCTCCATCATAATGATGATTTGTTCTAAAGGTTTACATACCCCTCTGAGATACCATCAATCAATGTGTCCCTCCTTTGTGAATACTGATGCAAAGTACTCATTGAGGATCTCACCCACTTTCTTTGGTTCTACGCATAATTTCCCCCCACTATCCTTGAGTGGACCAACTCATTCTCTAGCTAGCGTCTTGTTCCTAATGTATGTATAAAATGCCTTGGGATTCTCCTTAATCCTGTCTGCCAAATACATTTTGTGACTGCTTTTTGCCCTCCTAACTCTGTTTGAGTTCTTTTCTACTTTCCCTGTATTCTTCAAGTGCTTCATCTGTTTTTAGTTGCCTAGTCCTCACGCATGCATCCTTTTTCTTTTTGACTAGACTCTCAATTTTCCTGGTTATCCACTGTTCCCGAATCCTGTCTTTCCTGTCCTTCCTTTTACACAGGCACATGCCTGTCCTGCACTTGGATCAACTGCTCCTTAAAAGACTCCCACATGCCAAATGTGGATTTACCCTCAAACAGCCCCTCCCAAACAACAGCCTAATCTGGTTGTAGTTCGCCTTCCCCCAATTTAGCACCTTAACCCTAGGACAACACTCTTTTCCATGAGTATCCAAAAGCTTACGGAATTGTGGTCGCTGTTTGCCACATGTTTCCCCAACTGCAACTTTGACCTGGCCGGGTCATTCCCTAGTACTAGGTCCAGTATAGCTCCCTCTCTAGTCGGGCTATCTACATATTGTTCCAAAAAACCTTCCTGGAAACAACAAATTCCTCACCATCCAGACCCCTAGCCCTAGGGATTTCTAGTCGCATGTATTAGTATACAGTGAAAAGTATTTTTTGCATGCTGTACAGACAAAGCATATTGTACATAGAGGAAGGAAAGGTGAAGGTGTTGAATGTAGTGTTAAAGTCATAGCTAGGGTGTAATAGTGCAATGTTGGAGAGTTTGAATAGAGTTTTAGAAGCATAGAGCAAGAGTATAAAGTAGAATTAGAGGGTATGCTGGGCACAGCTTGCAAGAAGTTGCCTCGCTCCGGCGCCATCTTGGATTCTTATTTGTTTTGTGCAATTCAAACATAGCAAAATTGAAAATTAACACACTGTTCTGCGTAACTAAATCATGCTCAGTTTGCACATTAGGGCTATAAATGTATGTGCAGTGACCAAATAATAGGGAAACATTGGTGCAGTTGTTCAGTGTTGGTGTGTGTATTGTGTCCTTTCTTCCCCTCAAACTTATTTTGCAGTTGTTTAGACGTGTGCAAAGTGGAACCAAGTGCTGTGTAAGTTCCATCGGAACCAATCAAGTTCACATGGAGCCTGCAAAAGTTCTCATGTTCTCTCCTGAAGGTAGTGACTGGTGGTGGGATAAGGTCCAATAGGCGCAGTTACCACTCCATTCAACTTGCTGGTATTTTTGTGAAGTCTGAACATCAATCTAACCACCTGTGGGAGAGACCAGGCAAATCTATTTGCATGACATGCCCCAACAATGTCCCATGTGGCTGAGGCACATTCTATCGCCACTATAGCTAAGATCAGCCTACTGATCTTAGCTATAGTGATCAGTAGGCTATACTGATCACTGTAGCCTGGTCCGCCAACTCTGCATTGAACTTGGAATATATTTGGTCTGCATAGCTCAGTTTGACACTGGCTTGGATTTTTACTAATGAATGATTTAGGAAAGTTGTCTGATAGGTTTTGGGGAAGAAAATCACATCTACCAGAAAGATGGATTTTGATTTTTAAGCCTAAACAATTGCAAACCAAGTATATTTTAGTTATTGTGAGAAAGTCATTTTCTAATATATACCTAATAACTTGACTGTCCAGGCGAGTGGTGGTACCAATTTCTTCTTCTCATTTAAAAAGAGCAAGTCACAGTATCCCTTAATGTCACATTGGCAGGTTAGATGCTTATTTTTAATGATTACTTGTACATATAGTGGGTCAGTGTTCCAGTTGTCAAATTTACATTATCCAGGGCTAGGGACTATTGTCACTTTTGCTTGTAGATCATAGTTTACTATCACTATTTGTGATGAATCATTTTTTTCTTGTTTAGTGGTTCAATACTGCCTGCAATAATAATATGCCTTGCCAGCTTTACTAGAAAATAGTTTGACAACATCCTGATTTATTTCTGCAGGTGGTGAGGCTTTGCCTATACTTATCCAAATATCTGGATATGTGTATAATGACAAATGAAAGCTTCTTTATTAAGTGTGTTCTCATTAATGAATGGGGTATAGATGTATTTTCAATAAGTGAAAATTATTTAATCTGACCATAGCTTGGCAGCAAGGGTGAGAGGCTTCATATCTCATTTCATCCATGGATCGCCACCATTAGTATATATGCAAATCTTTTGCATTCCGGGTAAACCAAAAATCTTGAAAATGAACAGAAGCCTCTACTTTTAGAACACAAAAGCCCCAAATGAAAGCGATTTAAAATATTTTAGTTTCATGCACATGATTTGGTGGTGGGTGAGTTTTTAAAAAATTCTTCAGTCTTTCAAGTTACATGGCACCAACTGTTGCATGTGCAGCTTACTTTTGCACAGCAGCAGCTTATTCTCTGGAGGTGCCTGGCACTTGGAAACTCAGGATGTTTGAAACTCCAGTGAAACAGACATCAGACTTGTTCTCCAGTCCCCACCCTTTATTTGATCCACGTCGCAAAACTAAGAAGTTGAGTATGATGTTTAGTATGATTTGCATTATAGTTGGAGAAAAATATTTCTGGGTGAAAGAAATGAGTTGCAGAGAAAGTATTTTTTTTACTGGGCTTGGGCTTGCCGAAAATGATTTGAAATTACCCAGCTTTGTTTGGTTTTCATTTTTGACTTAAGTACAGAATATTTTATTTTTTTAAAGCAGCTAGTTTGAGGGACTCAGAATAATTTTACTTGCAGGAAATGCATCATATTGTGTTGAGAGTTCCCTGTTCATATTGAATAACCTAAATTATTTGCCTTGTGGCTCTTCTACTGAGGAAAATGAGAGAAACACATTTCTGTAAGTGCTGCAAAGTGGTCCCACCCTTAAAATATACTCCAGTAACATTAAATGTAAGGAGGAGCTAAAGTAAGACATTATGAAAACAAACCTAATGATTATATGCAAAATCTATCTTCCAGCATGTATGGTTTGGACTTAGCGGTGTGATTTTTTTTCATATGGCCTGTGACCAGCGGTGTGCCTCAGGGATCAGTGCTGGGTCCACTGTTATTTGTCATTTATATTAATGATTTGGATGAGAATATAGGGGGCATGGTTAGTAAGTTTGCAAATGACACTAAGATTGGTGGCATAGTGGACAGTGAAGAAAGTTATCTCCAATTGCAACGGGATCTTGATCAATTGGGCCAGGGGGGTGACGAAATTCAACGTGGGCAAGTGCGAGGTCGTACACTTTGGAAAAAAGAATAGAGGCATGGACTATTTTCTAAACGGTGACAAAATTCATAATGCTAAAGTGCAAAGGGACTTGGGAGTCCTAGTCCAGGATTCTCTAAAGGTAAACTTGCAGGTTGAGTCCGTAATTAAGAAAGCAAATGTAATGTTGTCATTTATCTCAAGAGGCTTGGAATACAAAAGCAGGGATGTACTTCTGAGGCTTTATAAAGCACTGGTTAGGCCCCATTTGGAGTACTGTGAGCAATTTTGGGCCCCACACCTCAGGAAGGACATACTGGCACTGGAGCGGGTCCAGCGGAGATTCACACGGATGATCCCAGGAATGGTAGGCCTGACATACGATGAACGTCTGAGGATCGTGGGATTATATTCATTGGAGTTTAGGAGGTTGAGGGGAGATCTGATAGAAACTTACAAGATAATGAACGGCTTAGATAGGATGGACGTAGGGAAGTTGTTTCCATTAACAGGGGAGACTAGGACGCGGGGGCACAGCCTTAGAATAAAAGGGAGTCACTTTAGAACAGAGATGAGGAGAAATTTCTTCAGCCAGAGAGTGGTGGGTCTGTGGAATTCATTGCCACAGAGGGCTGTGGAGGCCGAGACGTTGAGCGTCTTCAAGACAGAAATTGATAAATTCTTGATTTCTCGAGGAATTAAGGGCTATGGGGAGAGAGCGGGTAAATGGAGTTGAAATCAACCATGATTGAATGGTGGAGTGGACTCGATGGGCCGAATGGCCTTACTTCCGCTCCTATGTCTTATGGTCTTATGGAATGGCAGATGGAGTTTAATTTGGACAAATGCGAGGTGATGCATTTTGATAGATTGAACCAGGGCAGGACTTACTCAGTTAATGGTAGGGCATTGGGGAGAGTTACAGAACAAAGAGATCTAGGGGTTCATGTTCATAGCTCCTTGAAAGTGGAGTCACAGGTGGACAGAGTGGTGAAGAAGGCATTCGGCATGCTCATCGGTCAGAACATTGAATACAGGAGTTGGGATGTCTTGTTGAAGTTGTACAAGACATTGGTAAGGCCACACTTGGAATACTGTGTGCAGTTCTGGTCACCCTATTATAGAAAGGATATTATTAAACTAGAAAGAGTGCAGAAAAGATTTACTAGGATGCTACCGAGACTTGATGGTTTGAGTTATAAGGAGAGGCTGAATAGACTGGGACTTTTTCTCTGGTGCGTAGGAGGCTGAGGGGTGACCTTATTGAGGTCTATAAAATAATGAGGGGCATAGACAAGGTAGATAGTCAGTATCTTTTCCCAAAGGTAGGGGAGTCTAAAACTAGAGGGGAGAGATGAAAAAAGTGTCCAGAGGGGCAATGTTTTCACAGAGGGTGGTGAGTGTTTGGAACAAGCTGCCAGAGGTAGTAGTGGAGGCGGATACAATTTTATCTTTTAAAAAGCATTTAGATAGTTCCATGGGTATAGAGGGATATGGGCCAAGTGTGGGCAATTGGGATTAGCTTTGGGGTTTTTTTTAAAAAAAGGGCAGCATGGACAAGTTGGGTCGAAGGGCCTGTTTCCATGCTGTAAACCTCTATGACTTTAATATCTTTCAATCTTTTCTATCCTGTAAATTGCAACGTGCAAGTCAACCCCATTTTTCTGGCCCCAGAATTCATGTTTTTCCATTTATTCTGTTTACAAGTTGATCCTCCTTTTCCTACAACATACTGTATTTGCATTAGGGGGAGGGGACAATTAATCCAGCAAGAAGGTACTGGTTGGAAATCCTGTCGTCTTCCTAACTTGCCTCAATTAAGTCTGCAGCTGGAAGGCTTGAGAACACCTTCCAGTCCAAATGTCAATTGATACCTTTTTATGTGGCCATTTATAGATGGCCAGAGGGCCTCATCCTGCTGCCACTGCGAGTCAGCCAGTGGTGGGTGAAGTCCATATGTGCAACTCACCAGATAAACCCTGGCAATATGCCCATGTCAGGACCTTGCTGATTAGCCCTGACAAGACCACCTTACCTAACTTCACTCAGTTTCATTGATGATCTTGCAGCGTGGGCCTACTGCAGTACTGGCAGTGGCCAGTGGTGCTGATGGCCTCTGATTTGCTGGCAGCATGTGAAAGCGAGTTATCTGCTTTGAGAACAATGATGACCTGGACTTTGACCAGGCAAGTGCCTAAATAATGAATTCAGGTCAGAGGGTGGGCAGAGAATGCCGATAGAGGGGTTTGCCACTGGCCCACTGAAGCGAGCATTAAAGTCACAATCTCTCAATTTTTAGAGCGCCGAAGGAGGCCATTTGGCCCATTGTGTCTGCACAAATTTTTTGAATGGGTAATTTACTGACTGCCATTCACCTACCTTCTCTCCTTAACCCTGCACATAGTTCCTTTTCAAATAATCTAATACTCTTTGAATGCTGTTATGGTTCAGGTCAGAAACTCGAGTTTTATGAAGCCCGCCTGGATCATAAACTTTGTGCCTTGAATATGGCTAGGATAAGCATGATAGGTTTCATTTCAGGAATGATTCAAATGACCCACTAGGGAGCTTTTATCAAACAAAGTTTATTTAAGAATATAGTTAACATGTATAGTAAGAATATTAGCAATAACCTCTATCAATTGCAAACAACACCAAAACAACCGCGA
Organism: Mustelus asterias; assembly: GCF_964213995.1. Classification (NCBI taxonomy): domain Eukaryota; kingdom Metazoa; phylum Chordata; class Chondrichthyes; order Carcharhiniformes; family Triakidae; genus Mustelus; species Mustelus asterias. Next base: position 58,707,792 of record NC_135818.1, on the reverse strand, counting down.
TAATGTATTACCCTTAACGAATATAGGAGCTGTCCCATCAAACCAATCCCATAAACAAGACCGACCCTTCAAACAGGTTTAATACAGCAAAGACTAATGTTCACGTGATACTCGAATTGAGTCCTTTGAATGAAGTCCGAGATAGACTCAGAACAGCTTCCCAAAACACCAAGGCCTCTAGGCAAGCCACCAACAGCAGATTCCCCCCTTCAGAAAGGCAAGACCTTGCTTTCAAATCAGCAGAATTTCCAAAACAACAGGGAGAGAGAGAAAACACCACTTTTCAGCTTGCTGTCCCTTCTAAAACTCAACTCTTAACGGCAGCTGTAACTGAAAATGAAAGAACTCCTGTCACCTGACCTTCTGCCAACCAGTTTTTTCTCCCAACAAAGCAGAGTCACAAACATCCCAGTAAAAATAAACCCCCACCCCCCAGCGTTTAAGCAGCAATAAAAGAACATCCCCAGACAAACAGGTACCATAATGACATCAGCTAAGAGCTGTGAGCTGAGAAACATTGAAGCTGTGAGAGCTGCAGAGATCATGATTTTAAAAAAACCTTTCTTAAATTAACATCACAATGTCTTGGTCGAATCTGCCTCCACTGCACACCAAGGCAGTGCATTTCATACCTTAATGACCTCCTGTGCGAAGAAGTGTTTTCTCATATTTCTTTTGCAAATTATCTTAAATTTGTGCCTTCAAGTCTGAGATCCTTTCACAATTGTTTCACGGATAGTTTCTCCCTATCTACTTTGAATACCTCTAACGAAATTTCCTTCCTGCTTTCTTTTTACTAAGAAAACAGTCCTAGCTTATCCAAATGATCCTTTTTTAAAATTTATTAGTCACAAGTAGGCCTACATTAACACTGCAATGAAGTTAATGTGAAAATCCACACTCTGGCGCCTGTTCAGATACGTTGAGGAGAATTTAGCACGTCTTTCAGACTGAGGAAACCAGAGTACCCAGAGGAAGCCCACGCAGGCATGGGGAGAACATGAAGACTCCACACCGACAGTGACCCAAGCCAGGAATCGAACCCAGGTCGCTGGCGTTGTGAGGCAACAGTGCTAACCACTGTGTCACCATGAAGTTCTTCATTCCTGGAACCATTCTCATGAATCTTTTCTACACTCCAGTGTTTTCACATATTTCCTAAAGTGCACCACCCAGAACTGGATGCAAGACTCTTGCTGAGGCTGAGTAGTGTCTTATACAAGTTCAACATAACCTCCTTGCTCTAGTACTGTGCCTTTATTAATAAGCCTAAGATGCTGTATGTTTTTTTACCACTCCTCTCAACCTCCCTGTCACCTCCAATGACATATGCATGCAGGTCCCTCTGTTCCTGAAGCCCTTCAGAGTTGTACCCTTTGTTTTGTATTGTTGCTCTATATTCTTCATGTTAAAGTGATACACTTCATGTTTCTCTGCATTGAACTTCATCTTCCAACTGTCTACCCATTCCATCAGCTTGCCTCCATGCTTTTGAAGCTCTGCACTGTCCTCATGGCTCACAATGCTTACAAGTTTTGTATCATCTGCAAATTTTGAAATTGTGCCCTCTACATTAGGATCTAGCTCATTATATATGTAAAGAGCAAGAGTTCCCAACACTGTACCCTGGGAACTCCACTACAAACCTTTCCCCAGTTTGAAAAACATTCATGAATTGCTGTTTACTGTCACTCAGTCAATTTTGTATTCATGTTGCTACTTTTCCTTTTATTTCATGAGTATAACTTTGCTCAAGTCTGTCATGACGAAAACGCCAAATGCCTTTTAGAAGTCCATGCATATGCCACATCAACCTTTCCAAAAAACGTCAAGTTAGTTAAACATTGTTTTCCCTTAAGAAGTCCCTGCTGGCTTTCCTTAATGAATTTATATTTGTTCATGTGACTGTTAATTTTGTCCTGAATTATCGTTTCAAGAAGTTTCCCCACCACCAAAGTTAAGCTGGCCTGTAGTTGTTGGCCTTGTCTTTGTATCTTAAAGGATGCAATGTTTGCAATTCTCCAGTCCTCTGGCATCACCCCTGAATCTACAGAAGATTGGAAAATTATGGCCAGTGTCTGCAATTTCTACTATCAGTTCCCTCTGTAGCCTTGGATGCATCCTATCTGGTCCTGGAGCCTTGAACACTTTAAGCATGGACAACCGATCCAATAACACCATCTTATCAATTTTAAACCCTTCTTGTGACTGAATTACTATCTCTTTCACCATGACCTGAATAGCATCTTTTCGCTTGGGAGAGACAGATGAAAAGTATTGGTTTAATGCCTCAGCCATGCCCTCTGCCTCCATGCATAAATCCCCTTTTTGTCCCTAAATGACACTAATCTTTCTTTTACCACACTTGAGCTACTTATGAGCCTATAGAAGGTTTTGGGATTCCCTTTTATGTTAGCTGCCAGTCTCTTTTCATACTTCTGCTTTACTTCTCTTATTTGCATTTGCACCTCCTCCCCTCCAAATCTTCCACATTCAGCTTAGTTCTCAGTTGTATTTTCTACCTGGCATCTGTCATGAGCATAATTTTTCTTCCCATCTTAATTTCACCTGCGGAGCTCTGGATTTGTTTGCAATACCTATACCTTTCAAGGAAATATACCTTGACTGTGCCTGAACTATGTCCTCTTTGAAGGTAGTCCATTATTGAGCTACCGATTTCCCTGCCAACCTTTGACTCCAGTTTATTTGTCACTAATCCGTTCTTACCAAATTGGAGTTGGCTCCCCTCAGTTAATTCTTTTAACTCTAGATTGTTCGTTTTCCCTTTCCATAGTCAACCTAAAGCTTCATATTTTCCTATTGACACTTGATCCACGTGGCTTACTTCATTCCCGGGAACCAGGACCGGCAATGCTTCCTTTCTCATTGGACTGGAAACAGTACTGTAGAAAACACACTATTGCCCTCCTCTGCCCTTTTCTATTATGATGTGGAGATGCCGGCGTTGGACTGGGGTAAACACAGTAAGAAGTCTCACGACACCAGGTTAAAGTCCAACAGGTTTATTTGTTGCATAAGCCACAAGCTTTTGAAGCGCTGCTCCATCAGGTGAGTGGGAGTTCTGTTCACAAACAAGGCATATAAAGACACAAACTCAATTTACAAAATAACGGTTGGAATGCGAGTCTTTACAGGTAATCAAGTCTTAAAGGTACAGACAATGTGAGTGGAGAGAGGGTTAAGCACAGGTTAAAGAGATGTGTATTGTCTCCAGCCAGGACAGTGCGAATTTTGCAAGTCCAGGCAAATCGTGGGGGTTACAGATAGTGTGACCATGAATCCAAGATCCTGATTGAGGCCATCCTCATGTGTGGGGGACTTGGCTATCAGTTTCTGCTCAGTGATTCTGTGTTGTCGTGTAGACCGCCTTGGAGAACGCTTACCCGAAGATCAGAGGTTAAATGCCTAAAAGAATGATCTTCGGGTAAGCGTTCTCCAAGGCGGCCTTCATGACACACAATGCAGAATCGCTGAGAAGAAACTGATAGCCAAGTTCCGCACACATGAGGACGGCCTCAACTGGGATCTTGGGTTCATGTCACACTGTCTGTAGCTCCCACGACTTGCCTGGGCTTGCAAAATCTCACTAACTGTCCTGGCTGGAAACAATACACATCTCTTTAGCCTGTGCTTAACCCTCTCTCCACTCACATTGTCTGTACCTTTAAGACTTGATTACCTGTAAAGACTCACATTCCAACCATTATTTTGTAAATTGAGTTTGTCTTTATGTGCCCAGTTTGTGAACAGAACTCCCACTCACCTGATGAAGGAGCAGCGCTCTGAAAGCTTGTGGCTTGTGCTACCAAATAAACCTGTTGGACTTTAACCTGTCTTGTGAGACTACTTTTCTACTATCCCAGTCTACATTTGGGTAATTTTCTTTTCCTTTGCCCTGCTCCCATTTGTAACCCCAGCTGCCTTGACCACATTTGTGGGCCACCGCCCCCTTCCTATTCTACCATACATGTCGTATGCTGTTTCAAATATTTAACCATTGCCCACTCCCAGTTTTGCTTCAGAAACATTTATTCCACTCTTTGTACAGTAGTATACAGTAACCATAAATACATAAAACAGTGAGAGAAAGGGGCTTAGGGGTGAATTGGGGAAGAATGCAGCAAGAGAAATTCGGAGCGAGAAGGCCAACAGAACGGATCGGCGTCATGGGAAATGTGAGAAAGGGCTGAGCTACATATGTGCTTAAGTAGGAGGAATGGATGAAAAAAATGGCAAATTGGTCATTGAATGCATGGAGAAAGATAAGGAAGTGTTGAAGGTGGAACAGCTGAAGAATGAGGATGCAGGCATGAGATGCTGTGAACTATCCTCATTCATCTTTCATAGAATTTGCTTATAGTGAGTTGAAGGCTTAACAGGGGCTCTGAAACCTTTTGCTTCTGGGGACACCCCCCGCCCCATGTGATTAAAAAAAATTTGTGAACCATCAATAATACAATTTTTTTTTAATTTGCAGTATTTTACTTGCCTGAATGTGGCATCTTATAATAGTATTTGTTGTCCAAGGAAGCTTATGTATAAAACTTTAGAAATGGAAAAAAAAGTAAAGGAGGGGTTTCGTGAATCACTGCATGGGCAGAAATAGGAGCATGGGAGAAGAGAACTTTGGATGTTGGAGCATTAATGGATTTGATCTGGGTAAAATTGTGAATGTGATCCAGTGATTTATGAGCAAAGGACGGGGAGCTCAAGACCTTGGGAGTCCTGGAAAGGTCATGTGGAGAATAATCTTCAAGTCCAACACATCTGAAGAATGTGGTTTGGAGCACTGGGGCCTAAAGTCAGGCACAGTGAGAGGTTGCTGGAATCTGGTAGTATTAATGGAGCAGGGCCAAGCGATCTGTAGAAGAAGAGTGACCAGGAGATTGGAACTGGAAAACTGTCCTTGTGGTTTTTTTTTAAAGCTTGAGGTGCACCTTATTTCCTCCTGCTCTCACCTTAAGCTTTTGCTTTGCTTGTTTCCTTGGCTACTCTTCCCTGACTTTCCCTGCTATCTGCTGGTTCCCACCTTTGCATTTTACTTTAAGCTTTTTAACGATAAGTTGTTCATGTATGGAAATCTAGCACACACAAATGGCATATGTTTTACTTTTAGTCTGTGACTTTCTCACTATTTATGGGCAGATAATCACTGGCTGGAGTGGTGGGATATTTTAATATGCAACCTAAGTGCAATGAGTGCACAAGTGTAAATCTACCCTTTACTGAGTGAGCTATTGGTGGAGTTTGTTCATAGTCTTTCATAAACACGTTTCTAAATTATCCAATAAATCTGTCTGTGCAGAGTCTACACGTTCTCCTCGTGTGTCTGTGTGGGATTTCTTCCGGGTACTCCAGTCTTCCTCCCACGGTCTGACTGGTTAGGTGCATTGGTCGTGCTAAAATCTTCCTTCAGTGTACCCAAACAGGTGCCAGAGTGTGGCGACTAGGAGATTTTCACAGTAACTTCATTTTAGTGTTAATGTAAGCCTACCTGGTACAGTAATAAAATAAATTTGAACTTAAGTTACTACACAAAATAAGAACTTGTGGTGTATAGGGTGACATATTAGCATGGATAGAGGGTTAGTTAGCTAACAGGAAACAGAGCAGGGATAAGTGGATCTTTTTCAAGTTGGCAAGCTGTAACAAGGGGAATGCACAGGGATCAGTGCTTGGACTTCAACAGTTTAGAATTAACTTGGATGTAGGGACAGAACATATGGTTGCTTAATTTTGGTGATACAAAGGGAATATAATAGGTTGTGAAGAGGACATAGGAAGTTTGCAAAGGGATGTAAATGTGTTAAATAAGTGGGCAAAAAATTGGCAATTGGTGTATAACATGGGAAAATGTAAACTTGTCCATAATTAGGAAGGTAATGTTGACATTTATTGCAAGGGGAATTAAGTACAAAAATGGGGAAGCTTGGCTGCAGTTGTACACTATGTTGGTGAAACCCCATCTGGAGCACTGTATATTTTGGTTTACTTGAGAAAGGGCATAATTACATTATAAGCAGTTCAGAAAGTTTACAACTTTTTCTTCGGTGATCCCTCACCAATGAGTATGGTTGTCCACCTAAGAAACTCTGTGTTACTGCTCATGGATTCTGTGGGTTCTTGCCTGGCTGATTACCCTGATCCTAGATCTGTATCTTTGACTGCACACTTGTCAGGTGTTTCTGGGAGGTAGGTTCAGTCCTTGGACTCTAAATTGCTGGGATTTCTTTCTCAGGCTCCTTTTCTGGGCCTCCTCTTGCCATCAAGTGTCCTCGAAGAATTGTATCCCTTCAATCAGGAGGTTCCTCCAAGTAGGTTCCTTCTGAGCAAAGATCTCCCAGATGTTGACGTCTATGTTACATTTCTTGAGGTAAACCTTCAGGGTGTCTTTGGAGTGCTTCCTTTATCCTCCTTGTTCGGGAACCTTCCTTGAACAGGGTGAAGAAGATTTGCTTTGGCAGCTGGGACTCTGATGTTCTAAGCCCATGGCTGGCCCAGCGGAGTTCGTTTCAGATGATCATGGCCTCTATGGTGCTCTTTGCTCCTTCAAGGATGCTGATGTTAGTACGCCTGTCCTTCCAGATGATGCGGAGAATCTGTCTCAGACAGCATTGATGGTACCTCTCCAAGGCCTTTAGATCGTGTCTGCATGTAGTTTGAGCCACAAAAGTTGAGGGAATGACTGCCTAGTACACTAGGATCTTGGTGTCAGCACGAATGTCGCAGTCGTCGAAGGCACTCATCCTTTGGCAGCTGAAGGTGGTGCTCGTGGTTTGGATATGATGTTGGATCTCTGCATCAATGTCAACTTTAGATGAGAGCTGGCTCTACAGTTAGGGAAAATGTTCCACGTTTGGGGAAGGTTTCTCCATTGATCATGATGGAGGGAAGGGAGAGACATGATCTTGCCCTGGAGCAGATTGGTAAAGGACTTCAATCTTCTTGAGGCTGAGACCAATTCCTCAGTATGTTTCTACGAAGATGTCAAGCATGGTTTGGAGATTCTCTTCTGAGAGAATGGAGATGGTGGTGTCATTTGCATACTGCGAAATTCCACGAGCGATGTCAGCATTGTTTTCTTCTTGGATTTCAACTGGCTGATTCTTGGATGAGAGGGTTATCTTATGAGGGAACATTAGACAGGTTGGACCCCTACTTGCTGGAGTTTAGAAGAATGAGAGGAGTTCTCAATGAAATATAAAGGGACTTAACAGGGTGGATGCTGAGGATATTTCCCCTTATGTGAGAGACGAGAGCTAGAGGACACTATTTACAAACAAGGTGTCTCCCATTTTAAGACTGAGATGAGGAAGATTTTTTTCTCTCAAATTACCTGGGAGCCGGGGATCTTGTAGCTCCTCATTGCTTTCTCCATGGCAAAGTTTTGGCCAATTGGAGTCAACTTGCCAACCAATCCGCACCCTTTTCTCCTGTGGTAGAAATTGAGACTGTCTGAAATTTGGCATTCTGGTATTTCTTCTGATGAGTACAAGATGAAAAGATTCAACAACATGTCTCTTTTCGGCAATATTCAATTTTCACATTCTGTTTGGCACCTTATGTTGAAAGATAAATTTTGGTCACTTAAGGGAAGAATACTTCAAAGGCATTTTGAGTGATGTACTTGGTTTTTTAATATTGACAAATTCTCTTGTCTGAGTCAGGATTTCAGGCCATCCAAAATTCCGCTGTTCAAGTCTTCACTCTCAACAGGTCTTGTTCACCTATCACCCTCTACATTGGTTTCTAAAATCTCATTCTTCGTTTCAAATCTCTCTAAAACCTGATCCTTCCAATCTCTGAAATTTCTAGCCTTCCAACCCTATCTCTGTGCCCTTCTAATTATGCATTCCTGATTTTAATCACTCCACCATTGGTGACCATGGTTGAACCAAAATCATAAGTTGTGCAATTCCCTCCCAAAATCTCTGCCCCTCTTCCCCTCACCTACCTCTTTGACCTATCTTTTGGTCATTTTCTTCTCTATTGTGGGATGTGGGCATCGCTGGCAAGGTCCGTATTTGTTGCCCATCCCAAATTATCCCCGAGAAGGTGGTGGTGAACTGCCTTGTTGAATCGTTGAAGTCCCTGTGGTGCACGTACACCCATAGTGCCACTGGGAAGAAGTTTCAGGAATTTGATGCTATGACAGTAAAGGAACGGCGATATGTTTCCAAGTCATGATGGCAGGTGAATTGGAGGGGAGCTTCCAAGTGGTAGACTTCTTATGCATCCTTGTCCTAGCTGGGGGAGATCACAGATTTGGAAGATGTTGTCAAAGAAACCTTGATGAGTTGCTGCAGTGCATCTTATAGATGGTATATATGTTTGCACTGTGCGTCGGTGGTGGGGGGGGGGAGAATGTTGAAGGTTGTGGATGAGATGCCAATCAAGTGGGCTGCTTTGTCCTGGATGGTGTCAAGTTTCTTGAGAGTTGCACTCATCTAGGCAAGTGAAGAGTGTCCCATCACACTTCTGACCGCCTTGTAGATGGTGGACAGACTTTGGGGACTCGGGAGGTGGGTTACTTGCCTTGGAATTCCCAGCCACTGTTCTGCTCTTCTAGACAGTGTTTATGTGGCTGGTCCAGTTCAGTGTGTAGTTAATGGTGACCCCCAGGATGTTGCTAGTCGGGATTCTTTAGATTTTCCCTCAGAGATGGTCACTGCCTGTCTGGTACGTGTGTGGGATGAATATGCCCTAATTTCACTATTCATGTCCTCTTCAAAACTTAATTTTATTTCATAATGTTCATGGGAAGCATCTGATCTTACTATGTTAAAGGTATATCAGTGCAAGTTATTGTAGCTTAATGAATCGTTACAAGTTTCTCATTTGTTGTTTTCTGCCACTTGCATATTCCTTGTCTCTCTTTTTACTGGCTGAAAGCCAGCCAAAAATAAATAGTGTGATATATAGGTTTGCAATACATAACTGAAAATGATGGCAGGATGTGTACAGGAAATGTATGCTACAAGCAAGGCATTTTTGCAAATTTGAAGTGGTTATTGTCAAATATCATGCACCAACTTGGTACGTAAACATTTGCCTACAGTTAAAACAAACCACTCCTTGTAAGCTGTATCAGGACAGAAAAACATGGTTAACATTGTTAAATTCTTAGATCAGTGCTTGTTATCAGAATTTCTTTATTATGCTATGCTTTAAATCTCTGTGCCTAGATTTAAATGTTATTGAGTTATTGTGTTCGAGAACAGAGGAAAATTTGATTTTCTATCAAGATAGGCCTTGGTTGAATGGCTCAAAGTAAAACATAGTATGCAGCAGGTGACAGCCCTGAGACCTGACCTCATCCATTTCCATCATTGAATGTCATTGCACATGAAGTGCAGGCATCTCAGTTGGCTCGCAATAGCCTTTTCTAAATCACGGTTATAGTCCAGTGCTAACAAGATCCAAATTGTTTTGTAACTTAATATATTTTTCGTACTTTTTTAAAACATGGAATAGATAAAGCTAGCTCTGGCGCAGGGTCATCTCGACTCAACGTTGGCTCTATTCTCTCTCCACAGGTGCTGTCAGACCTGCTGAGATTTTCCAGCATTTTGTTTTTGTTTCAGATTCTAGCATCTGCATTTTGCTTTTAGAATAGATAAAACCGTTGTGCCCACTCATTGTGGGTTGCAGAATATTCCTTGTATTTAGCATATTTCCTTTTTGGCATTTCTTGCTTCTACTGAGCTGCAAATAGAGAACAAGAATAAGTGATGGGCTCATCTAGTTTGATCCATCGCACACTTCATAGTCCTACCGTTTTCAAAGATTTGGAGGTTCAAATCAAGGTAATTCAGTGCTGAAATCCTCTATTTTGTAATCTCGTTCATGTTGTTTCTGATGCATAGTGAAACATGTACCTAAGTGGCATGATCCTTTCCAGGTCCTGGAGTAGTCTTTTCTGAGTTATGTTTCACTCTACTGGAAATACTGATGGAATGAAATTGAATATATGGGGCAATTTATAGGAGGTCGAAAACCTAAACATTTAAGCAACCTGGAGAAAACTGCCTGGACATCGAGGCTCAGTCGAAAAATCTGGACTTTCCCAGCCAAACAAGACACCTGGTCACCCTTGGATATCACTAAGGACCAATGGGGGCGATTCTCCCATCGCGACCCGCAACTTTTCTGGCGGGTCGGGCTGGGAGATGCGTGTCATCGGCCTCTTTCCGGGATTTGTGCATGCGCCGGGAACGCATGCGCATCTCCCAGAGCCGGAGAGCAGTCGAATCCAGACCATGCTAGAAACCGGCAGGAGGACAGGTAAGTCATTTGAATCTTTTTTTAATGTAGTTTAAATATGTTTAGTATTTCATTATCGGGAACTTGCTGGTCCCGATTGAATCTCCCACCCTGCCAGAAGTACTTCATTCCGACGGGGTTTAGAGTAGCTCCCCATATTTGAGGAACTAGCGAGAGACCCTGCCGGAATGAAGTGGGGGCAATCGGGGCCCCCTAGGTGGTCAGGCGGTGGGGCGTGGTGCCCCCTGGGCATGGGCACCCTGGCAGTGCCAGCCTGTGCCCCTGGCACTGTCCAAGGGACAAAGTGCCCATGCCCAGGGGGCACCTTGGCACTGCCCATTGGGCAGTGTCATGGGGCGGGGCCAAAACTTGGTAAAGTGGGGCGTGAGGTGAGTAGCGCGATCCGCCCCCGTCTCTGCGCCGGACCCCCTTTACCAAGGCCCGAAAATGGCTGCGATTGAGACCACGCCTGAAACAGGAGTTACGGCCATTTAAATGCATTTGCGTGCATTTAAATTGACTTAATGGGCTGCACGCCCAACCTTACCGGCAATTGCCCCTTTACCACCACATTTGCCCATCCAGAATCGGCGTGAAACAGACATGCTCCACAAAAGTCCAATTCGGGCGCTCCAGTTAGTGAGGAGGCAAGTGCCAAGTGTCGGACGGCTCTCTGCTTGAGATCGAGGCAGGGGACGGAGTTGGGTCCAACGGAGCTCTGCTGAAATCAGTGAGGGGCCGGGGGGTGGGGGGTGGGGGGGGTCCGCTGCCTGAGATCGGAGGGGGGGAGGGGCCGCGATCGGTCTGGGAGGGGATGGGAGGATAAGGAGGTCAGTAGTGTTGGGGCAATGTCTGTGGGGGCCAGGAGGAAGCATTATGGCCCGGGAGCGATGTGGCAGGGTAGCAGCATTCTATCATTTTTTTCTGTGCATGCGCAGTTTGAGGCGCCGATTGAAGTTGCAGAATTTCAGACGCGTTAAGCCCCGTCCAAAGGCTTCTGCAGCACGATTCGAATTCGCTGATATTTTTTCAGGCAGAGTGATTATGGGGGTGCCTGAGACCGGTCCAAAAATTGGATGTGAAACACTCCCAGTTTTGAGTCCGTCCAGCACTTACAATCAAAATGATAAAATAGGGCCCAATGTTTACAAAAAACCATATGGTGAAAAAGCAGATAGACAACATCACCTCTGGTGTCTCGACTAAAGATTTGTTGCTAGAATTGTAAGTGTATTCACCCATTTACAATTGCAAGAAAAACAGATTTTTATGTTCAGCCCTTGATTAAAAATGCAGTGCCTGGGCAAGGCTTCACTGGCAAAACTGTAATTTTACGGGTTATGTTTGTAAAGCTTGGAATACACTGACTTTCAGCTGCATCTGTGGCTGATTTAGAAACTGTTCTTGGCTTCGGCACTGTGCATTTTTGTTGATTCTTTTGAGTCAAAAAATAATTTTTATGCAAAGGAAGGTAAAGGCAGCAGCTTATGACTTGATCAACAAAGGAAAAGCTTGTTAATTTTTTTAAAGTAGTTTTTCTTCTAGAATTTTTACAGCATTTTACAAGAAAGTGGATGTCTGGAATTCGTTGCCCGGATTGATGGTGGCGGCAGAGACCCTAAACTCTTTTTAAAAGTACTGGGATCTGCCCCTTAAGTGCTATAAGCTACAAGGCTATGGGCATGGTGCAAGGAGGTGGGAATAGAAGAGGCATCTGGGTGTTCCTTGGCATGATGTGGAGATGCCGGCGTCGGACTGGGGTAAATACAGCAAGAGTTTTAACAACAGGTTAAAGTCCAACAGGTTTATTTGGTAGCAAATGCCATTAGCTTTCGGAGCGCTGCTCCTTCGTCAGATGGAGTGGAAATCTGCTCTCAAACAGGGCACAGAGACACAAGATCAAGTTACAGAATACTGATTAGAATGCGAATCTCTACAGCCAACCAGGTCTTAAAGATAAATGCTTTAACCTGTGCTGAATGCTTCCTCCACTCACATTGTCTGTATCTTTAAGAACTGGTTGGTTGTAGAGATTCGCATTCTAATCAGTATTCTGTAACTTGATTTTGTGTCTCTGTATGCCCTGTTTGAGAGCAGATTTCCACTCCATCTGACAAAGGAGCAGCGCTCCGAAAGCTAATGGCATTTGCTACCAAATAAACCTGTTGGACTTTAACCTGGTGTTGTTAAAACTCTTACTGTGTTCCTTGGCAGGCATGGACAAGATGGGCCGAATGCCTACTGCACCACAACTTTTCTATGGTTCTATGAAGAGTAAGAAATTTAAGCAAATTAAATTGACGCTTTCAGATCAACTTGATTTTTGTTGCTTCCTGCTTTGTAGAAATTCTCACTTTATTGTAACCTGTGAAGTAGCCCTGAGCGTTTAAGTGGGTTTGTTAAGCTGATAAGTTTGTGATTTTGAAGCTTGTAAATCACTAGTTGGAAGGAAACATTTAACAGTGCTCTGAATGATTAATGATTATCAATATTCTCACCAAATTTGTTTGATATATCGGTTGGCAGAAGTTTCTGTTTTACAACTGTTTTATCTCATTAATCCAGACTCTTTCTTGGGAGCATAACAAATTGAAACAGGAGTAGACCATGCAGCCCCTCGAACCTACTGCAGTATTCAGTATGATAGTATGATCATGGTTGGTCTTGTGTCTCAACTCCATCCTGCCTGCTTCCCATATCCCTTGATTCTCTGCTGTTTATCTCAGCCTTAAATATGTTCAATGCTGGAGTATCATGGAGCAAGATCTCATTAAAAGGAGGAAATTCTTATTGCCAAGGATGTGATTCTTAGTCTTAAGAGCAAGCTTTTAAGTTGTATCTCAGTTGTTTTGTAGCTGCTCATATGTTGAGGAACAGTATTGTGTATGCTGATGTATATTTTCATTGATCTTTACAACCCCTTAAGTCTGGGTCGTTAGTAAGATGATACATTGGTGTAAACTGAAAGATGTGGGGATACATTTTTCTCTTTGCCACAAGGGTGATAGTGGATTGCTTTTGCCTCTTAACTCCCAATTTCATTCCATTGAGTTAAGTGGAATAAAAATTGGATGGGTTCTATAGTGGGATGAGTGATTCACTACTTTAACATGCAGGTGATGAAAGTGATCTTTTTTAGTAATTGCCATTAAATATGCTAATTTAAAGTTGTCAACTTTTTTAAACTTTTTTTTGCATTTTCAGTGGATGAGTACATTTCAATAGCCAAAGAGAAGCATGGCTACAACATGGAACAGGTAATAAAACTTTACAATCTAAAATTTAGACCTTGAGTTGATTCTGACTAATCTGCTGACCACCCAACTTGCCTTGCTGCCCTCATGTTAACTGACATTGAAAATGGCTACCTTCCTCTGATACTGACCCCTCCGTTTCAAAACTGTTATCACATCCTTTCCCCTTCAAAAACCCATTTTCAACTCCATCTAACCTACTGCGTCATCTTCAATTTCCCTTCCTTTTTGTTGAATATGGTATCACGTACCTTTTCCATGCTCCATCAGAATTTCTCCAATCAGGCTTACATTCCTGCCACAGCACTAGATTGAACATAAATGCATGTTCTCTGACCATAGTGTGACCCCTACTTGATCTCTCAGCATTGTTTAATTTGGAAGACCATTACATCCTCCTCCAGCTCCTCTCTCTCTTGTCTCGTTCAGTGGGATGCTCTAACTCAATTTTATTCTTGCCTATCTGCCTATAGGCAGAATAACTGCAAGGATTATTTGCTGTCCCTGCACTATTATCTGGAGATCTATCAATAATCCTATCCTTTTTGTCCTCTGCATACTCCCCTTGCTGATTTCATCTGCAGACATGGGAGCCACTTGTGTGTGTTGACAGCATCCAATCTATTTCTCCACTGCCTCTTTGTTGTCAGACTGCTTGTCAAACATCTGCAGTTTCTTCCAACTTAACATTGGAAAGGCTGAAGTCATTAGAAACATAGAAAAACTACAGCACAAACAGGCCCTTCGGCCCACAAGTTGTGCTGAACACATCCCTACCTTCTCGACCTACCTATAACCCTCCATCCTATTACGCTCCATGTACTCATCCAGGAGTCTCTTAAAAGACCCTATTGAGTTCGCCTCCACCACCACTGACGGCAGCCGATTCCACTCGCCCACCACCCTCTGTGAAAAACTTACCCCGAACATTTCCCTTGTACCTACCCCCCAGCACCTTAAACCTGTGTCCTCTCGTAGCAGCCATTTCTAGCCTGAGAAAAAGCCTCTGAGAGTCCACCCGATCTATGCCTCTCAACATCTTATACACCTCTATTAGGTCTCCTCTCATCCTTCGTCTCTCCAAGGAGAAAAGACCGAGCTCCCTCAGCCTATCCTCATAAGGCATGCCACTCAATCCAGGCAACATCCTTGTAAATCTCCTCTGCACCCTTTCAATCTTTTCCACATCCTTCCTATAGTGAGGCGACCAGAACTGAGCACAGTACTCCAAGTGGGGTCTGACGAGGGTCTTATATAGCTGCATCATTATCCCCGGACTCCTAAACTCAATCCCTCGATTGATAAAGGCCAGCACACCATACGCCTTCTTAACCACCTCCTCCACCTGCGGGGCCGATTTCAGAGTCCTATGGACCCGGACCCCAAGGTCCTTCTGATCCTCTACAGTACTAAGAATATTTCCCTTTATATTGTACTCCTTTATCCCATTTGACCTACCAAAATGGACCACGACACATTTATCAGGGTTGAAATCCATCTGCCACTTGTCCGCCCAGTCTTGCATCCTATCTATGTCCCTCTGTAACTTCTGACATCCCTCCAGACTATCCACAACCCCACCAACCTTCGTGTCGTCGGCAAACTTACCAACCCATCCCTCCGCTTCCTCATCCAGGTCATTTATGAAAATGACAAACAGCAAGGGTCCCAGAACAGATCCCTGGGGCACACCACTGGTGACCGACCTCCATTTAGAAAAAGACCCATCTATACCCACTCTCTGCCTCCTTTGGGCAAGCCAGTTCTGGATCCACCTGGGCAGCAGCCCCTTGGATCCCATGCCCTCTCACTTTTTCTAGAAGCCTTGCATGGAGGACCTTATCGAATGCCTTGCTAAAATCCATATAAACCACATCTACCGCCTTCCCTTCGTCAATGTGTTTAGTCACATTTTCGAAGAACTCCACCAGGCTCGTAAGGCACGATCTGCCCTTGACAAAGCCATGCTGAGTATTCTTGAGCATACTAAACCCCTCTCAATGCTCATATATCCTGTCCCTCAGGATCTTCTCCATCAGTTTACCAACCACTGAGGTTAGACTCACCGGTCGGTAATTACCTGGGCTATCCCTATTCCCCTTCTTGAAAATAGGAACCACATCCGCAATCCTCCGGCACCTCTCCCGTCTCCATCGACGACGCAAAGATCATTGCCAGAGGCTCTGCAATCTCTTCCCTCGCTTCCCACAGTAACCTGGGGTACATCCCATCCCATCATTGAGTGGGATTTTCCAGTCATGGCCATCCTGTGACCGGAAATTACTGCCCGAGGTCAACTAACTTTTTAGCTGTCTGTCGAATTCTCTGTCCTGCCTGTAATGATTCCAGTGGCAGGTGGGATGGGAAAATTTTGACCATTATCTTTTACCCATGTCAAAGCCATTTACTCTAGCCACCAAATGCATCCCAGTCCCCAAGGCCTCAAAGGTAAAATTATTGCCTAATGTTTGGATCTCATTGTGGCTCCACCCTATTTTTCACTTCTCCCAGCTTTACAACTAACTTATCCCATGACTCTGGCCTTGTGCTTCCTGCCATCTAGATCCCATTCCTAAACGTCTCTACGTTCCTCTCCCCCTCCAGTCCTCCTTAAAACCTATTGCGTTTGACCAAACTTTTATTTTCACCTCCTTTGCTTGGCATTCTTCTTTTGATTATGCCCATATGAAGCACCTTGAAAATGAGAAAGTGCTATATAAATGCAGTCAATTATTTCATAAGTCATTACTGTGATGGAATACTTTCCACTTAAGCATCACTAAAAAAATTCAGTGCCATCCAGGACAAAGCAGCCCACTTAATCGGCTGTCCAACCACCAAGTTACACATTTATTCCCTTCGCCATCGACATGCAATGGCAACAATGTGTGCTATATACAAGATGTGTTGCAGCAACATTCCAAGGCTTCTTTGTTGGCACCTTCCAAACCTACAACCTCTAACACCTAGAAGGACAAGGGCAAAAGCACTACCATCTCTAAGTTCCCATCAAGCCACACATCATCCTGACTTGGAACTATATCACCGTTGCATTCACAGGCTCAAAATCCTGGAACTCCTTTCCCAGCATGAGTACCTACACCGCATGAAGTGCAGTGGTTCATGAAGGCGGCTCAGCACCAACTTCTCAAGGGCAGTTCGGGATGGGCAATAAATGCTGGCCTTGCCATTGATGCTCACATCCCATAAAAGAAAAAATAATCTCGGCTTATAGTGTTCTCCCATAATTGAAGCCTCTCACCCCAGCATTTTTATTTAATCTCTTCTGCATCCTGTATGCTCTTCAGTTCCTTGCTATTGCAAACTGAGTTAGACAAATCACTGTCTAAGCAGTGATTTCAGAAGTTTGGATGCCTGCCTCTCCTCTAGCATAGCTTCCATTTCATATATTTGAACAGTTGTGATTATAGAGTTTCTGTTATTTTTATGACTACCTCAACATTTTAGAATGTGCCCCACCAGCTGCTTTTTCCACCTAGGTTCCGCCAACTTTTTCAGTACTAATTCTGTTTCTATAATTATCTAGTCCAATGTCTCATTTTCGCATATGCTACCAAAGGCAATTCACTATCTCCATTATCCTTGAATATGTACTATTTTTAGTCTCTGTTTACATTACCATTTCTCTAACTAATAAAAGTTTGTTAGTCTTTTGCCATTCCCTTTTGTGTTTGCTGTCCTTTGTGCTAATTTTAATTTCTGTAACAGTTGTAAGATATTTCAGCAGCCACTCCTTTAATTCTTGTGGCAATATGTCTCCTTTGTACCTATTCATAGTTTTAATTTGCCCCAAAATCTGTTTACTCCCATTCCTGCTGAATTTATTTTTACCTCCAGTCTTGTTTTTGTATAGACATTTCAATTTTTATATCAAACCTTATTTTTCTTGCACATAGGACAGGCCCACTTTTCAACAATGAAAAATCAAAAGGGCAATGCCCCTTTTCAGAAGTTTGCTTATTATAGACCCCAGAGCTGTGTGATCCTCCTTGACTCCATGCTGTATAATGTCAGATCTCATTTTGCCTACACTTTTGTTCAGGAGCAATAACTTATGGGGGCAGGATTTTACAGCCTCGCTTGACCTGAGACCGGATCCCACCGGAGGTCAACGGACATTTCTGTTGTCCGCCCTTTGCTTGTCCCGGCTCCATGGTGGGCAGGGGGAAGAATTCCGGCGATGAAGTTCTTCATCCCTGTTAAAAGTGGTATATTTTCATTTCTATCCTAGTAGAAAGAGTTCTGAATTTCTTGAAGTTAGTAATCCATTATTGTTATGGTATAAGGCCAATATTTATTGCCCTTCAAGCTGCCATCTTGAGTCACTGCAGTCTGTTGTTGTGGTCTTGATGCAACAGAGTTGCTTGCTAGGCCATTGCAGAGGGCAGTTAAGAATTGACCATTTTGCTGTGAGACTGAAGTTACAAATAGGCTAGATTGGGTAAGGGCAGTATGTCTCCTTCCCTAAATGTGTTGGATTTTTTGGATAACCAGGTAGTTTCTTGGTTGTGATTACTGATGGTAGCTTTCTATTCCAGATTGTTTAATTAACCAAATTTAAATTTCCCCTTTGCTGTGACGGGATTGAAGCTCGTATCCGGGGTTCTTGTTACAGACCATTGGATCAGTTGTCCACCAATCTAACCACTTCTCTACCATGCCTGACAGGTTTTGCCGCTCCACTACAGAGCAAATTTTGTTTGATTCAAGGTTACCGTTTGGTCTATTTCTCCTTCAAGCTCTGATTTTTTTAATTCCCACAATAATTGATAATAAATGTCTTTGTTTGCATGGAGACAACCGCCTGAGGAGGGATAAGTTCATGCCCGTTGCTGCAGAACAGCATGTTGAGAGTGAAGTATTTGAAAGTGAATTTTGAGTATTGAAGAATTGCTTGACTGTTAGTTCCTCCTCACCACAAAATGAGTAAGCCATTTGGATTGTGTTGGGCCTGAATCTAAAATTTGCAAGTACCTCGAGTAAAAAATGACATTTTGTTAAAATTGCAGCTCGCAGCAATATACATCAGAAGAATGATCAGTCTTACTAGAGCACCACCAATGGCAAGAGGATGTAAGATATGGCATAGCATGTTTACTTGGACAGTTTTCACCCCCAAGATATGGGTATAGAAGTTTAGAGTGGAAATATAAAAAGGACAGAATACGTAGCTTTAAAATGGACACTGAATTAAATCTGTGCAAGATGGTCTGATCTTGAACCCCTCCTTACCTGAAAGACTAAAGATTGCTTTGTGGTTCAACAAGTGCCTGTAATCTTTTCCTTCTCTTCCCCGTCCCACCTCCACCCTGGCCAAAACCATTGGATATTTAGTATATCATCATGTATATGGAGAATAAACTTCAAAGAGCAAGACCATACCAGAAATATATTTAGTAAATCTTACTGCTTTAACTCCGAACCTTCCTGCAACCCATTCCACTTTGCCCAACCTCATCACCACTTTCAATGCTGCTTTATTGGACAGAGATGTTTTGGGCTGCAGACTACTTTTTGGCAATGTTAATTCTATTGTGATTGGCTATGATGTACTTCTATACAGTGGAACTATGTGAAGCAATTTTTATTTCCCTGGTGTTGGGATGCTATGCCATCATATAGGAACATCAGAGTTGCAAACATTTTCATGTACCCTTTTTGAATGAGAGAACTGTTTATTTTCCATTCTGTTTTACTTTGTGCTAAATATGATCACTTGCTTCATTCTTATATGCAAAGTACAGCTTCAAATTAGTCTAATGCTGTGGATTAGATTTCCTGATCATCTGATTAAGTACTAGTAGATAACACCTATGGAATACAAACAAAATTGTGACTAAAAACTTGAAATGCAACTAAAAGTTAAAAATGATTCTGCAATTGGCAAAATATGGAGTTTAGTTATGTCATAGTTGAGAGTCATAGAAATCATAGAAACCCTACAGTGCAGAAAGAGGCCATTTGGCCCATCGAGTCTGCACCGACTACAACCCCACCCAGGCCCTACCCCATATCCCTACATATTTACCCGCTAATCCCTCTAACCTACGCATCTCAGGACACTAAGGGGCAATTTTAGCATGGCCAATCAACCTAACCTGCACATCTTTGGACTGTGGGAGGAAACCGGAGCACCCGGAGGAAATCCACGCAGACACGAGGAGAATGTGCAAACTCCACACAGACAGTGACCTAAGTCGGGAATCGAACCCAGCTCCCTGGAGCTGTGAAGCAGCAGTGCTAACCACTGTGCTACCGTGCCACCCCCATCAGTATACTTCATTATTGAGTATACTTCATGAGTATACTTCATTATTACAGAGGAACAATGTAATAGAATGATACCAGGTTATACATAAGTGTCCAAAACCTATAGAACATGACGTTTGTTTTAAATGAAATGTCTGTAACCTAGCTAATTGGTGGCAAAGAAAAAGCATTTTGTGCATTTAGGGAAGTTTTGGTAGAGATTGTGTGGTTGACTTAGCCCTGCATTGTTTCTAAAGGACAACTAGTCAGGATCAGCCCTGGCTAGCTTCCAGTTGTGTCATAACTTACTAAATGGTTCTGTTTCAAAGCAACACATGAAACCACAAGACTTTAGTTTAATAAACACATTTTGCAATGCAATATGACTTGTAAAGAGATTGAAATAGCTGCTTTGAAGGAGGCAAAACTTGTTTATATTTAATTTGCTAATCCAGTTTCATGGCAAGTGTTAGAACCATTCTTTATTCTGCCCACTGTCTCCCATTCTGAACATGAGCGTGTTCTCATTTAAATGAGCCTGTCTGAATAGACAGTAGGTGCTTTCTCAACTATTGAGAGCTGACCAGCCAGCTGTAACTAGCTGTGACGTTAGTATACCTTTAAGAAAGTTTTTTAAAAATATATGATTTAGCTCTCAGCTTCAGTGATGTCATTGTTGCCGACTTGACTGGAAATGTCCTTTTATTGCTACTTAAGTGGTTTGAATGGGGTTGTTTGTGTTTACCCTGGGATTAGTTTTACGATCCTGCATTGTTAGGAGGATGGTCATGTATTTTTGGACAGTTTTTTTAAATTTTCAGTTTGGAGCTGCAAGTTTGAGTTTTAGTTTCAGAAGGGGCAACAAGCTTAAAAAGTGTTTTCCTTCTCTCCCTGTTGTTTTGGAATTTCTGTTGGTTAGCTAAAAGAGAAGTCTTTCCCCCTTTTTTTGGGGAAATTCTGTTGTTTTCCTGAAGGGTGAAAATCTACTGCTGTTGGGGGGCTAGACCAGAGTGTCTCTAGTGTTTTGGGAAGCTGTCTTGTCTTCAAACTGCTCGGAGTGAATCCAGAGAACTGCAGACCTCAACCAAAGGACTCAATTTCCATTATCACGTGAGCAGTAGACGTTGCTGTATTCAACCTGTTTAAAGGGTTTTGTCTATGGCAAGGGTTGTTTATGGAGGTTAGTTTGATTGGAACACATTAGATATCTTTGTTAAGGAGTATACATTATGTTGGTTGTTTTGTTTCTTGTTTGTAATTGATAAAAGTTCTTGCTAATTTTCTTACTATGCATGTTGACTATATCCTGAAATGAACTTTGTTTGATAAAAGCTCCCTAGTGGGTCATTTGAATCATACCTGAAGAGAAGCCTATCATGCTTATCCTAGCCAAATTCAAGATGCAAAGCTTATGATTCAGGCAGGCTTTAGTAAACACTTGACTTTCTATCCTGAACCATAACAAGCTGACAGTGATTAGATGCAGGTTATGAAAGAAAAACTTGGATTATATAGCACTTGTCATAATCACATGACATCCCAAAGTGCTTTTAACGTCAATGATATCGGAAGTAATGCAGGGAATGAGGCAGATGATTTAAGCACAGCAAGGTCCCACAAATAGCAATGTGGTGATGACTGGATAATTTGTTTTTGCTGATGTCGATGGAGGGATACATTGATCAGGACACTGATCTTTGAAATTTTACATTCAGCTGAGCAGAAAAATCGGGCTCAGTTTAGCCGCTTGTGCAAAAGATGGGATTGCAATCTCTTAGTACTGCACTGTGGTGTTAGCTTTTGATTTTTGTGCTCTAGTGCTGGAGTGGGACTTGAAACTTAACTTTCTGACTCAGGAGGAAGAGTGCTGCCAGCTGAGCAATGACTGTCGTGGGAACTTTTTTCTAATTTAAAATTACAGTTGAGTGAGTAGCCCAGTTATCAATAAAAATCTTTGGTTATAAATGAAAAATATTCGTTACCCAAAAAGGTATCATAGACTGTTGTCATGTTTTACTAATGAATGACCAAACTGTTGAGTCACTGTCCATGCAGGTCTACAATTATGAGTGACAATTTCAGCTTCTATTTTGCCACCTGTCTGTCATCTTAGGATTTTGTTCCAGTCCCCTCTTGCTTCAAAGTATAATGCATTTAATTTTAATATGTTGTGGATTCTATTTGTACTCATTAAATTAATTTTCCATAGGCTTTAGGTATGCTCTTTTGGCACAAACACAATATTGAAAAGTCCTTGTCTGACCTTCCGAACTTCACACCATTTCCAGATGAGTGGACTGTGGAGGACCGGGTCCTCTTTGAACAAGCATTTAGTTTCCATGGGAAAACCTTCCACAGAATTCAGCAAATGGTAGGAAGAAATTAATTGATCTTGCGTTCAGTTTATTAAAAACTAAATTTATGACTATTATAAGTTGCATTAAAATAATTATATTTAGTTATGTCTGTTGTGCAGAGCATGTATATTTGTCTCTGTGATTGCTGGAACTTAGTGGCCATATAATGCGAAATGTAAATGATTTGAACATTGATATAGTTCAGCCTTTTGTGCATATTTTCCTCATCCTTTTGTACAGTGTACCTTCCCTGTCTGAGAGACTGAGCTTGAGACAAGCAGACACCAGTTTAGTGGAACAAGACCAGAAAAGCTCAACAAGTCTGGCAACATTTGTAGAGAGAGAAAGTCTGTCTGACTCCATCAGAATTAGAGAGGGAGCAATGTGTTGGATATTAAACTGTAACTGGGAGAAATTGCAATAAGCTGTAGCAACCTTAAAAACGATGGCCTGGTTTGGAAGGGGGTGGGGGAAGAAGGGAGGGTTTTTGCATTGCGACAATAAATGTATAGATAATAAAAAGTGTTTAAGGTGTAGGTGAAAGATCACAGTCTAAAGTTGTTGAACTCAGCATTGAGTCCTGAGGGCTATAACATGCCTAATCAGAAGATGAGATGCTGCCCCCAATGCTTTACTGGAGCATTGCAGCAGGCCAAGGATGGATATGTGGGCATGAGAGCAAGGTGCTAAGTTAAAATGGCAAGCAACAGGAAGGTTTGAGTCATGCTTGCGGATTGAGCAAAGGTGTTCCGCAAAGCGATCACCTAATCTGTGTTTAGTCTTTCCAAAGTAGAGGTGACTGCATTGTGAGGAGTAGATCAAATTGAAGGAAGCGCAAATGAAATGCTGCTTAACCTGAAAGGAATGTTTGGGGCCTTGAATGGACAGAAGGGAGGAGGTATAGGGGCATGTGTTGCACCGTCTGCACTTGCAAGAGAAGGTGCCATGGGAAGGGGATAGGGAGTTGGGTATGCTGGAGGAGTGGACCGGGGTATCAGAGACGGAATGGTTCCTGTGCAATGTGGAATGATGGGGAGATGTTGAGGGGAAGAAGTGATTAGTGATTGCATCATGATGGAGTTGGCAGAAATGGTGGGGGATGATTCTTTGAATTTGGAAGCTGGTGGGGTGAAAAGTGAAGACAATAGAGACCCAGTCATTGGTTCAGGGAGGGAGAAGATGGGGTGAGTGCAGAGGTACAGGAAATGGATCAAACCTAGTTGAGTGCCCTGTCAATGAAGGGGATTGGGGAACCTCGGTTAAGGAAGCACCATTTTCGAAGGTGGCATTATCAGAACAAATGTTATGGAGGCAGAAAAAACTGGGAGAATGGGATGGAGTCCTTACAGGAACTGGGATGTGAGGGGTTGTTGTTGAGGTAGCTGTGGGAGTCGGTGGGTTTGTAATGAGTATTGGTAGTCAGTCTATCACCAGAAATGGAGACCGAGGTCAAGGAAGGGAAGCATCAGAGATGGACCATGCGAAGGTGAGAGGAGTGGAAACTGGAAGCAAAATTGATCATTTTTTCCAGGTCCAGATGAGAACATGAAGCGGCACCATTACAGTCATCGATGTAATGGAAAAAGAGTTGCAGGAGCACACCTGAGTAGGATTGGAACCAGGGGCATTCCACAAATAGATGAGCATAACTGAGGGCCCATGCAGGTACCTGTAGCCATGCCTTTTATTTGCAGGAAGTGAGACAAGGAGAAATTATTTAGTGGCAGAGAACAAATTCAGCCAGGCGGAGGAGAGTGGTTACAGCCGGGGATTGTTCAGGCCTCTGCTCAAGGAAGAAGTGGTGAGCCGTCAGATCCTCTGGGTGAGGATGGAGGTGTAGAGGGATTCGCTCAGATGAGGCATCAGACAGACTCAATGTTAACTGTTTTCTCTCTCTACAGAAGCTGCTGCCAAACCTGCTGAATTTTTCCAGCATTCTCTGTTCTTGTTTTCAGATTCCAGAATCTGCAGTATTTGATTTATTTTACCAGTTTATTAGAAGCTACTTGCTACATTACTTTGAAGTTCCCAGTCTACTGCATCACCATGACACTCACTATTCACTCATCAATAAATACATAGTCCCATCAAAGTTCTCCACAAAATCCAATGTTCCTTGTTTGAAATGACCAAATACATTTTGAAAGCTTTTTAACACAGTAAATGGAAGCCAGACTTACTTTCTTGCACACTTTGCTTTTAGCATTCTTCATTTCTGAATAAAAATGTAATATCCTGAGGTTGATGATTTTAGCTATCGGTTGGGAAAATGAGTGTGGTTCCTGTTCAACTATCACCATCCAGAGACTACTGCTGTAAGTGTGCATTAGATAGTAAACCCCATCTCTGTCCTGAGATCACTCCTGCGATCATAAGCCCACTTATCATTCATCTAGTATTGCAGATGCAGACTGGTTGTTTGGCTAAATTGTTGGTGAATGCATTGCATCTGTAGGGCCATTCACTGTAAGGTGTTTAGGTTTTCAGGGGAAGAAGGAGACTGGTGAAAATTGACATGGAATGAAAAACTTCTGTCATCATTTGGCAGTACAACAGGCTGAACTGCAGTCTGTTTTTCTGAAGCGCAGGCTTTCAACTCGAGGAACATCCATATCTTAAAAAGAATAGAAAAGCATATACAGAGAACTAAGCTACTAAAGTTGTATTCACTTAAGTGGGCATTAAATTTCAACAGATAACACAAGGAATTAAGAATGGCACAAAAATAATCAATGTCATTGCTATATTTAAGTTAAAGTTTAAAGTTTATTTATTAGTGTCACAAGTAGGCTTACATTAACACTGCAATGAAGTTACTGTGAAAAATCCCCTCGTCGCCACACTCCGGGCCTGTTTGGGTACACTGAGGGAGAATTTAGCATGGCCAATGCGCCTAATCAGCACAGCACATCTTTTGGACTGTGGAAAGTGCTAACTTAAGGGAAACACCAACTGCCTAATAGAATTCCATTTCAGAATTCGAATCAAGTTTACTCCCTTAGCAATTAACTCTTGTTGTTTATCATGGAAGGCACCGATTGGCAGAGCCCAGATTTCCACAGAGAGGAGCTTGGGAGTGGCATACCTGGAGGGCAAGATCACATCTACTTTGACATATTGATGCTAAATTGTGCAGCATATACAGGCTGAAATAATACATTTTAATCTCCATAATGGCATTAGTTTATTTTCATAAAAATCCAAATATTTTCATCGTAGGGTTTTTGAGAAATCTAAAAATGTTATGTCTTCACTTTGAGATCCTCTTTGTTTCACTTAATATTTTCTACCATATAGCTCAGCAGAAGGAGGCTGTACCTAAAACTCCAAATTATTGCAGATTACAGATTGGATGTTTATCACTAGGCATTTAAAAACCTGAGGTTTAAAAAGTATTGATAGGTGGCTAATAGACTGAGAAAAATTTAAAGGTAACTGCTGGAATAGGACTATTCATAGGGATTTGGTAAATTATTTGATTATTTTCATCTTTTACTGTGATAAAAGTAATGCAAGGCAGATCCACCTTTTTTAAATTACTGGGAAATGTTCTAGAGAAACGTTAATTCTGTTTCTCTCCACAATTGCTGCCAGCCCTGCTGAGTTTTTCCAGCACTTTGTTTTTAATTATACTTTTTATATTTGTTGGTCATGTCACATACAGCTTCTGAATGCAGATATTCACATATAATGGTTTTATGAATAGCTTAATTATATTTTTCACATTGGATGTATGATTTGATTTACACAATATAAGGATCAAGCTGTTGTCAAACTGTTATTTTTCATTGACCTTCCTAAGCTTTCCATTTTGTAATAAAACACTACTAGTGTAGTTAGTTGACTATCTCTCAGATGACATCAATACATGGGGAAGGGATCTTAATAAAACTTCAGTGCTTTGTTTAAAACTGTTACTACAATAAATCTGTTTGGGCAAATAATTGTTTTAATGGAAGTGTCTTCCACACAGTGTAAAACATTTTAAAATGCAGGGATGAGGTTTCCTCTGCATAGAATGCTATAATCTAACTTAAACTTTACTTGTCGTCCACATGCTGAAATTTTGATGATCAGCCATGATCAAAATGAATGGCGGAGCAGGCTTGGCTCGAAGGGTTGAATGGCCTACTCCTGCTTCTATTCTCTGTTTTTATGTTTCTACCCAAATTTTTTAAAGGTAGTACCCATGTTGGGACAGAAACAACCATATGATACACTCATACAAAAGACTATTATTTTTATTAATGAACATGGCTAATGAGTATCAATAGACGATTTGACAGTAGTAGTCAAATGCTTAGCTTGTGTGCAAAATTCAGCCAAAGTCATTGGAGAAGAATTTTGTTAGCCCTTCACCCAAGTGCAGGAGTACCAGGACTAATTGCAATACTCATATTGCTGCCCTGGTTGAAATCAACTAAATTGGCACAAACTGGGGATTGTACCTGAGATCCTTCTTTGGCTCAGTAGTGCAGCCAAAGGTAATGCATTTGTCTGTTGAACTATCGGATCACATTAATTTGTATTTCTATTATGGGGGTATGTAGAACTCCATAAGAAATAGGAGCACAAGTGGGCCATACAGCCCTTCAAACCTTCTCTGCCATTCAGTATTACTAAGACTGAACATCAATTCCTTTCCCATTCCTATCCCCATGTCCCTTGATTATGTTAACGCCCAAAAATCTATCATTCAGTTTTGAATCTACTCTTCAACTGGTTTATAAGCATTTTAGTTTGATTAAACCCACAACTGAGAGGTAGATGCATTGACTGGATTTTTGAGATTTGATTATGTTTCAGAAAACTTGTTAACCATGTATGTCTCTGCAGTTGCCTGACAAATCTATAGCTAGCCTGGTAAAGTTCTATTACTCATGGAAGAAGACACGGACCAAGACTAGTGTAATGGATCGTCATGCTCGCAAACAGATGAAACGGGATAAGGAAGGAAGGTAAATAAATGCATACCCAGCTTATCTGGTTAGGATGAGTTGCTAAAGGCAAGGAATCATGCAATAAATATTCTCTTAATATGAAGCACTAGAATAAATAAATGCTTCAAAATGATGCCATGTGGCCAGTTTTTAATCCCATTATAAAAATAGCTAATAAAGGGGTGAATTTGTTTTTCTATTGAAATGTATGCAGCCTATAAAATAAGTAATGGGGAAGGGATTGGAGCTGGTCAATTTATAACTGAGTGACGTGTATCTAAAGTGTTCAAAGCTCTCCGCACCAAAAAAGTCATTTTCTTGCATGGATGACTTATTTGCCTTTTAAGGGCTGGCGTTAACTTATTTACTCGTTTCATCATTTTTCTATTGGGAGTTCCGCAAGTAATTGTTTCCAAAATTGTGATGGTTTATGAAATGACTTCCGGTTAGTGCAATTGCCAGTGTAAATTAAGTGCATTTAATTGCATTCAAAAATCAAATTCATTTGGAAGATTTTGTTTTGAGCCATTTCCTCAGTTGGCATATAGAATGTGACCTTTGCCATGCTGGATTCACGTGTTTTGACTTTCATCCTTAATCTCATGTAGCAACATTATCTTCTGTTATAGCATCAGTGTCTGAACGTAAAGACTTCCTTATCAATAGCGACAATAGGTTCAAACCTCATGAAAGCTGGTAAACAACAGAGAGCAAATGCTCGGAGTTTTGCTGCTTCAGAATTTTCTGTTGGCAAGATCCTCAATAGTTAGGTCCTGCTGCCACCTGTGCCAGCAGGTTGAATTAGTATTGCCAATGGATTCTACATTAACGTGCAGGTATTTACACGAGGACTCTGCAGTTGTCAACTATCATGATGAGTTTTCTGTTTCAGATGCTGTACTTTATTTAAACTTATGCACCCTCTCCTCAGACCCTTAGTGATCCATGTTTTTTTTTGAAAGGTTACAATCAGATTAAGAACACTACATTGTGCCATTCTAGAGCTCTCAATCGCCAACAGCTTTTTTTCCTCCCAGTTGTCCCAACCTAGACTGAGGATAATTTTACAGTTTAGCCTTTTTCTCCCCATAATCATTTTATTCATGAAGGCTAATAACATTGGGTGCAGGTGCAATGGAGAACAGCTTTATCAATGTTAAATAAGTTTTCTGACTGAGGTGGAATTTCAAAAATGTTATCACTCACTCAGTTGTGAATGCTTTTTGTCAGAACATTACTTGCTTCCTTGTGTGTGGATCTAGAATTTGTGTGGTAGTTTTTGACATTGCTGATCTAAAATTGAACAACAGGACCATTCCAAGCTTTGAGCATATTTACCATTTCCAGTAAGATAGCCAAGAAAGTTGTGCACCTCTGGCCTGCGTGAATAAGGTTTGAATCTGAACTGAGCAGCAGAATTCACTAAATAGGACTAAGTTGGTTGGGAAACTTGAATTCAAATTAACAGAGTACCAATTATTTGAGCAACAGGTATGAGAGGCTAAGGGCTTACTCCTGTTCCCCATGTTTATTTAAATTCAACAGAAACTGTCCTCATATTTTGAGTGTGATTTGTTTCTGCATGGTTTAATTTGAATTAACAATACTATAAATTTTTAGATTAAAGAATGAACTGTATATTTCTCTTTACAGAACTGAAAATTGTGTGGTTTTCTTGCTATTTTTCTGT
The DNA here is from genome assembly GCF_964213995.1 of Mustelus asterias. NCBI lineage: Eukaryota > Metazoa > Chordata > Chondrichthyes > Carcharhiniformes > Triakidae > Mustelus > Mustelus asterias. The sequence continues at coordinate 58,678,997 of NC_135818.1, read as the reverse complement.
TTAAGGCAGTTGTGTAATTTGGGTCTGGGTTTTGTTTTTGCATAGTAACCAGTAACTTAGTGATTCATCTGCAAGTCCTGTTTCCTTTTGCAGTGGTGATGAGAATGAAGAGACCAACGCAAATACAACCAGTATCATTGACAGTGAAATTGAGCCAAGCAAAGAGGCAAAAAAAGAGGTGAGTTGGCTTTGTTTCACTTTCAGATCAACTGTACACTTACTTGCGGGAATATTGTCATAGAAAACCAGTGAAAGTAGATAGAAATTGATTTGGCACATTTCAGATTTTTACCAAAATACCATATGCAGAACTGTGTAAATTAATATTGTGGATTGTAAAATTTGAATGAATTGCCTTATTTGAGTAATTTCCCTTTATAACACAAAGCAGTTCCTGATTCAATAAAACTCCACGTTCTTTAGAGGTCCAATTTACACTTCCAACTGTGAATTTTCAGAACTTATCCCAGGGTGGCACAAGTGGTTAGCATTGCTGTCTCATAGTGCCACGGACCCGGTTTCAATTCCGGCCCTGGGTGAATGTGTGGAGCTTTCACGTTCTCCCCATGTCTGTGTGGATTTCCTCCGGATGCCCCGGTTTCCTCCCACACTCCAAAGATGTGCACATTTGGTTGATTTTTCATGCTAAAATGCACCTGAGTGTCAGGGAGATTAGCAGGGTAAATACTTGAGGTTACAGGGATTGTTGTTGGTGCAGGCTCAATGGGCTGAATGGCCTCTTTCTGCACTGTAGGGATTCTATGTAGCTCGCTCTAATGAAATTTGACTCATTCATGCTGCTTTCGCAGCGTTAGTTTTGGTAGCAATTCCAAATTGTGTTCAGGTTAGTTGCATGTCAAAGTTTCTCGCTCCGCATTGTTTGTATCTGACTAGCAACATTAAATACAGTTAGTGTTTTTCTATTTTTCTATTTGATCACACTTGTATGTTGGCATTCTTTACTGCAAGCGCCTTTTAATGAGAGTGCTCTTGTAAACATTGATATCTGAATTGTACCAGCCTAGGATTTTCCCTCAGTTGCCAGTGCAAATGTGGCTAAGGTAGCAAAAGGATATAATTATACTGAACAATGTAATTTTCATGATGAGTTTGGTTGGAGTAGTTGTTTGGCATTTATTGAGAAGTAGAAGATCGCTTAAAGAAGGCATATAATCTCATTATAAAAATATCACTTCTTCGAACATACCTACAAAGTTGAACAGAAAGTGTCAAGGGGACCTGCCATACCAGAAATCTAGGCTGCGATTCTCCCAAAAAAGTTCTTAAGTGTCAAATTCATGGGAAAACTGGTGTAAATCACGCAGTTTTTTTTGGTGCGACTTCAGACAAGAATCTCACACACTCTGTGCAATGCAGAGGTCACAATCAGGAATATCATTAAAAGCTGCCCAGTGGGCAATGCTGGGTGCACAGGCTGGCACTGCCAGGGTGCTCATGCCCAGGGTCCACCACTCCCCTGCTACCCGACACCCTCGGGTGGCCCCCGATTGGTCTCTCCTCCCCCCCCGCCCCCCTCACTCCAGCAGGGTCATCCCATTAGTTCCCTGAAAATGGGGAGCTAGTCTGAACCCCGCCGGAGTGAAAAACTCCTGTCAGGGTGGGAGATGTTAGCGGGTCTGGAAAATTCAGACCCGGGCCCGATAATGACGTTTAAATTGCATTTTGAAAGCCCTGCCTCCCATCTGAGTCCCGGTGCCATGCAGACGCTGCCAGAAATTCGGGCCTGGGAGGCCCAGTCACAGCGTGAACACACGGGAATCCCGTGAATCGGACGACACGCACTTCTCCCAGCCTGCCGCACTAAATAATTAGCGCAGCGGGACAGGAGAATCGCCCTCCTAGTGATTTCCCAAGTGCTTCGAATGAGTTCATAGTGCTGTATTATGTTCCTGTCTCCCCTTCCCTTTTCTTTCTCAAAGAATCTCTCCTGTTTGAAGAGCCGTTCCACCCCTTGACATTAACACTTCACTGATATTCAGATATTATGACGAGGGTATATTTTGGTTAGATCCTTGATGGTGACCCAAAGTGAGCAATCTTTCCTTGTTGTAATGACTGTGCAGCAACTCTGTTACTTAAAAATAAATCCTGTGTTCTGTACTGGACATACATTAAGAAATTATGTGAAACCTATGGTATTGTTTGAAGTTGTGTAAATGGAGCATGTAAGGAAACAGTACGATCTAAATAATATTTATATCTGATCTTGTTGAAGCCTTTTTGAAGGTTGGCGTTCCTTGTTTGTCTGTTCATGCAAAATGCCATTGGTATAAATAACACCAACGATAATCAAAGTCTAGCATTGTTAACAAATGCTGGTAACTAAATGTCTTCTCTAATCAAATGTGAAAGCTCAGTTGTATTCCCCTAGAATTCAGTTGATTGCATTCACAGCTTTATGTTGAATTCAAAGAATCACATGTACTCTTGGATCACATAATTAAGCTGCTACACAAACAAGACTATACTATAATGTAATTTTTTTAAAGTTTCAATGCATCTTCTCTACTCTGAGAGAATTTCCCCCAGTGGACAACCAGTTTGTTAGATGAAGTGGGGGCCTTAATTCATTAACCAAGCTGTTCAATTCGTAGTTACATGAAAAGATGCCTGCAGTAACTTTTGGGAGCTATTTTTACTTTTTGCATTATAGTACTAACCACATTTTGTAGTCACTTTCATGTTAAACAGTTGGAGAAAATATTGTGGATGTCCTGTCTTGAAGGAATATGTGAATGAGTTCATTGGCAAAATGCCACAGTGATTAGAAGCAAGCTTTGCAAGGGCTGGTGCTCAGTCAACGGATTTAAATTTTTAACCACATTTCTTTAATATATAAACTTAAGTTTCTATAGTTGTCTTACATTGTAACCAAGTTGCATTTGTGAGATTGCAGGGAATTGGGATTCAGAATTGAATTCCACGTATCAGTTTAATGGCCAACACAATTATAAACTCTAGTTGGCAGCATTTGGCTAAGTTTGGATGGTTTTCAAGTAGCGTAGATAGTTTGTTTTCCAAACTATTTGTTTATTTAGAACATTTTACAAACTGAACATACCTCTTAAATTTCAAAATGGTATTTGCTTCTCCCATGCAAATTTCCAGTTTAACATTGAGGCATGACCACTTCTTGCATGGTGAAACACTACAATGAAATGTACCTCTACTTGGTGCAGGCCCGCCAGAATCACCTGCTTTTGGAAACTCCAGACTTGAAGCACTCTTAGTCAAAGGAACTTGATCTTTTTAGGATGGTTTTGGAATTGATTTTAAATTGTTGAATATAGATCATCTTCAGTCCCCCCTCCTGTTTTTTGGTGCACCGAATATCACCTATTATTTCTGTGGTAACTTGCATTAGAAAGGAGGATTTGATTTTATTTGTCTGCTTTCATGGGGCAACACATGTTCTGGATTAGCAATGAAAAGCCACTTTTTTAAATTTCTCAGAATGGAGAAGGTTATGAGGTGACTAATAAAAGTTTTCAAGGTGAAGGGTTTTGATGGAGCTGATGGGGGGGGTGGGGGGGGAGGGGGGGAGACATTCCCTCTTGAGTGTGAATAACTAGAGGACATTGATTCAAAATCATTAGAAAAATATCGAGAGATGAGAATTTTTTTTCAGTGAATGAGCTGCCAGAATTGAATACTATTTCTGAAAAATCTGATTCCATAAATAATTTTAAAAGGAATTGGTCAGTTAGTTGAGGATGAGGAACGCTTAGGGCTACAAACAAAAAAAAAAGCTGTGGGACTAAACATAGCTGCCCTTCCAAGAAGCCAGCACGGGCACGGCTGAATTGATGGTCTCCTCCTGTGCTGTAAAGATTTGAGTCTACACCTGGTGACTTTAGCGTGTGCCCTTTTATCTAACAGCAGGGATCTCAAACTGTGAAAAGTGTCCCACCCAAGAAGGAGACACGAACTGTCCAAGGAAAGCAAAGAATAAGTCAGAAGCCTCCAAGAGGGATGTTCCTGATTCAAGAGGATCTTGATGCATTGTCCACAAGTTCTGGTGCTGCTAGCACAGTTCTCAGACAGCTTGATATGGAGTTGGTCTCACTTAAGCGTCAAGTAAGCTCTGCAGTTTGTTCATTTCAGTTACGTTCAGCAGAATTCCTTTCTAGTTGCTTTTTAGAAGCTTTAGTAAGAAAACTTACTTGGTTTTCTGTTACACTTCTCATAGTATCGTGCATGCAATATTAGAAATGCAGTTGCTTATCAGCTAGGATCCTCTTTTGGTTATTAAGTTGGACCTTAATGCACAACATCCGCAATATTATTTGTGCATACCACTGTAATAGTTCATGATTTCTGTGCTTGATTTTCCTAACAAGACTAAAAGTGAAAATGAGCAAACAGGCAGAAAATAGGTGAAATATGCAGGAATAGCCAGATTGTGGTTGCAAACCATTCTTGACTTGATTAATTCTTGATAACTCTTCACTTGCATGTCAATTTCGGAGGGGGATCCTTAAATAGAAAAAAAAAACCCTTGTAGCTCCTGTGAATGTCCTGTCTGATTCAGGGCTGGAATGAGACAAATTAATATATATAAACAATGAAAAAGATTGCTTTCTCAAATGCCGTCTGTGAATTTAAAGAGAGATGAATCTGGTAGAACTGCAAATTAAATGCTGAGCTAGTTCCATGCATGATTGCTTTGCAAAATTAGATTTATGCTAATTATTTCTGATTAGTTTATGCAAGAAATAGCTTCTGCTGCAGAATTGTTTGACTTTCAACAATATTTATTTTTTTAAAAATGCTTTCACACAATATGCTGACCTGCAAAGTTTGATTGGGGGGAGTGAATCACAATTAGAAGGAGGCCATTCAGCCCATCATGTCTGCATTGGCTTTCCAAATAAGCACTTCACTTTATTCTCCCGCCTTCTTGCCATAGCACTGCACATTCTTCCTCTTCAGATAACTGTAATTCCTTTTTTTTGCCTCAATTTAGCCTGCCTACACTATACTCTCAGGTAGTGAGTTCCAGACCTGAACATGAACAACATTGTCTGTAAAAAAAAATTTCTCATGTCGCTTTTGCTTCTTTTGCAAATTACTTTAAATCTGTTTCATCATTCTTGATTCTTTCATAATTGGGAACTATCTACTTTGTCCAGGCCCCTCATGATTTCTGAATAGTTCTATAAAACCTCCTCTCTGCTTCCCCTTCTGCAAGAAAAACAATCATAGCTTCTTCATTCTGTCCTCATACCTGAAGTACCTCATCCTGGAACAATTCTTGTGAATCTTTTGTGCATTCCAGTGTCTTTACCCCTTTCCTAAAGTGAACTGGACTCAATACTCCAACTGAGGCCGAGTAGTGTCTTACACATGTTCAACACAACCTCCTTACTCTTGTAGCCTATACCAGGCTTGTCCAAAGTATGACCCACAAAGCCCCTCTGTGCGGCCCCTGGCACCAGTTTTCAAAATCCCAGTCAAAGAGGAGAGCTTCAATGGAAGATTCTTCTTGGAGCGGTTCCTCCAAGCATGGGCCATTTCTCGTCCAATTTTGCTTCTGATAGGTGGATTAGTGAGCTGATCAGCAACAAATGAAGGAGAGAAACTGGTTGATTGGAGGAGCAGAGAACACCGCATTGGTGAGGGTGCTGAGGGGTGCTGGGCTGAAGGAAGCAAAGCAATGATGAATTGCAGCTTGGGGAACTGTACATCTGACCTGAAATCCAAAGAGAACAAGTTTCAGTCAGGGTCAGGAGACTGAGATCGAGTCAGGGCCAGGGAGGGTGAACTCTTGGCGGGCCTGGGGAAGACATGATGCTATAGTGAATATATGGGTGGGAGGGAGGGACTGTGGGCGTATGAGTGTGTGTCTGTCTTACGCCCAGTCTCAGGTTTCTCACTTGCTTCTACCACCACACATACACATGCACAAACTCGCACTCATTCACCCACATTTAATTACTTTTTTAAACTTAATTTATTGCTATCACGTTGCTGTACTTTTGCTTAGCACTTGCTGCTTTCCTTAAAACGTCAACTTTTGTTTTTGGAAATTCAGTTTATTTTTGTGGCAATCTTCATTTCTGAAATTTACTCATTGGCCCCTTGAGTATGAAAAAATAAATGTGCCCCCCCGCCCCATCCCAACTCCCTCCGAGTGAAAAGGTTGGACCACCCTTCTGTGTGCCCCTATTAGCAAAGCCTGGGATGCAGTATGTTTTTTTTAATCCGTCTTCTCAACCTGTCCTACTACCTCCAGTGACATGCACATGTATGCACCTAGGCGCCTCTGCTCCTCACCCCCTTTATTTTGTATCGTCTCTCTGTCCTTTGTACCAAAGTGAATCACTTCACGTTTCTCCGCATTGGTCTTCATCTGCCACATGTCTGCCAATTCCCATCAATTTGTGTATTTCCTTTCAAAGTTCTACCCTTTCCTCCTCACAGTTCACAATGCTTGTAAGTTTCGTATCATCTGCACATTTTGAAATTGTGCCCTGTACACTAAGTTCTAGGTCATCATTACGTATCAGGAAGACTGACCCTGCGGAACTCCACTACAAAACTTTCTCCTGCCTGAAAAACATCCATTAACCACAGCCCACTGTTTGCTGTCACTCATTTAATTTCATATACATGTTGCTACTTTTCCTTTAATTCTATGAGTTGTATCTGCCACGTCTGTTATGTGGCACTATGAAATGCATTTTGGAAGTCCATGTACAACTCTCGCTATTACCTTCTCAAAAGAATTTCAAACTAGTTAAACACAATTTTCTTTAAGAAATCCATGCAGGCTTTCCTTAATTAACCCATTTTTATCAATGTCCCTTATTATTGTTTCCAGGAGTTGCCCCACCACTGAATTGAAATTGATTAGTCTGTATTTGCTGGACTTATCATTGCACCCTCTCTTGAACAAGGATGGAACGTTTGTAATTCTCCAATCATCCGGCACCACCCGAGTCCAAGAAAAATTAAGACCAGTGTCTCCACAATTTCCACTTCTGCATCCAAGGACACTGGTGGTGGTCTTTCCAATATTAAGCATTGATAGTCTCTCCTTTATCAATTTCAAACTTTTCTAGTGTCTGAATTATCTTCTCTTTCACTATGGTCTGATTAAAAGCATCTTCCTTAATAAAGCCAAATGAAAGGTATTCATTTAATACCTCTGCCTTCTGTCTCCTTGCGTAAACCTGCTTTAAGTTTTGCACCTGTCTGTAATTTCCTTGCAATTTTGAACGTCTACATCTTTCTCAATAGTTGGTGGCTGACGGACTTCACCAAGCAATGTAATTGCAGTTTGTTTATTCCTTAACTCAAGCCAAATAGATTTGCCTTTGACCACTGTGGGACATCCTCTTGCTCCAGCACTGCAATAGTTTCTTAACCAAAACTGCCATCCCTCCCCCTTTTCTACCTTTCTACCTTCCTGTCTTTTCAGCATGCCTTGTACCCAGGAATATTTAACATCAAGCCCTCCCCTTCTTTGAGCCAGGTCTTTGTTATAGCCACAACTTCATGTTTCCACATGGCAATCTGTGCCTTTAAGTCACCAATCTTTCTTGTCACACTCCATATATTTGCATACATGCACAGTGACGTTGACTTAGACTGTATTACTTTCTCCCTTACCTCACCACACCTGTTAACTTGCTATTCCCTATCTAGTGCCAACTAACTCTCCCAGAATGCTATGCACCTCTGCTTCTTCTCTGATGTCTTCTGGTTCCCATACTTCTTCCAAATTAGTTTAAACCCTCCTAACGTTGTGAACCCAAACCCAGCCTAATGTATGAAATGACATTTAAATTTCATGAATTAAAGAGCAGAAATATTTAACAACAACATTTGTGCGCCCCTCCAGCAGTGTAGTCAAACAAGAAAAGGGTGATTTGCAACTGGACCAAAATTCTGGATAGGACATAACATGCCAAACATCAATCTCTTTTTGGAAGTGTCAGGCACTCCCATGAGCAATCTTGTGTATCCTTAAGTCATTGGCTCTGAATGTCTTGTATTTACAATTGTACAATGCAGAACTCAAGTGTATAATAATGGAACCCCTGCCCCCGTCACCTGAAATATCAATATCATTGACATGTATTTCTTCAATCTCTGAGGTGAGACTTGTGTGGAATCATTAAGTTGCTTAATTTCAAGATTAGGTGATTATAAAGAGCAATAGTTATGATCAAGTTTACTTGGTCAGTCAATGTATGTTACAGTAACAACATAAAAATGATGTGCACATCACACTACTTGGCTTCAGTGGGTCATTTCGTTTGATTTAAACAGACAGCTCTGAATTTTACCTTTGAGCATGTCTTTTCTGATATCTTACTGCTTCAACTGTAGCTTCTGTTGCAAAGGCTTTTTAAATGCCTGACCTTCTGTTAATTTCCTGAATATTTAATCACAAGACCAAAAACAGTGGGTGTCAGGTATTCATCCATTATGGAAATAAACCACCAAGTTGCTTATTTCCTCAAAGATTGTAAGTAATGTTAAGTCAAGTGCATTGTCATTTCATTGTTATTATACACTGTTCTTGTAAAATGCATTTAAAATAACCATCTTAAAGTAACTGTGTCCTAAGTTTGTTCAGTCGAAAAATGATCAAAAGTTGTGAATCTTGTACAACCCATGAAGCTCTCTGGCGTGATGTCCAGTGTAAGCTGAATTCATTGAATGATCCAGCACAGAAGGAGGCCATTTGACTCATCATGCCTGTGCTCTCAGCTGGGAGAGAATTATATGTGCTATCTTCCCTGCTCTAAAATTAGATTGAAGAAAAATAGCTGCTGTTCACACCACTGATTTACCATCCAGCAAACTCTGCACAAAAGTGTTTGCTTGTGATGTCAATCAAGTGCAACAGAGTAATCTTAGGCTCTAATGCCCATTAAAATCAAATGGGCTGCCAGCACTTCCTGTTTAGGTTTGCATGTGAAGAATGACGTGGTGCCGTAGAGTATGAGGTATCCTTGGAAATGTCCACTAGTAAGGAGTTGATGCTTTCAGAATATAAGGAAGGGAGAATATAGTCATGCTTTGTCTGTCTCCTGCTAATGGGAGAGTAAGTTTTGTGGCAGAGTTTGAAATACATAAATCATCTTAGTCTGTCTTTGACAGTTTCATCAGTGACTCTATGTTTACTGGGTCATTAAAATCTAATATTCTAGATCCAAAATGTGAAACAGATAAATGGTGCTCTCAAACAAAAATTAGACGGTGGGATAGAGGAATTCAAGCCACCTGAGGTAAGGAACTATTCACCTTAATAAATAAAATTGGGGTGTGATATATATTGTCTTTGGTGTCTGTGCCCAACACACTGATCTTTTAATAACAGTAAAGTCCATTTTTTTATTCTAAATTATCTGAATACGGAGTGGGTTTATGGCACTTCTTAACTTGCAAATAGGCAGTGCCACATATTGTATAATACCCCATGACATCTGCCTTTGTTTCAGTTAATATTATCCTGTTAGATTTTTTTTCCTTATCACAAAACGTTTGGCACAAAGTTTCATGATTACTTCAGATAAGTTAGTACTGCCGGTAATACTTAGGCTAAGATTGCACAGTATCCTGTACCTAAATGTTCTTCATGGCGAACAATGTATTATAAAGCAATCATCTAGTGCCGTGATTCCCAACTAGTGTGCCATGACACATTTGGTGTGTTGTGAAGGCCCCCCAAGGTGCTGCTAAATGAGATTCAAAATGATTCAAAATTCACGTAAATTGAAACTAACCTTCCTCTTCAGCTTGGTGGTCAGCATCCCCAAGGCCCAACAAACCTCGAGCCTCCCACGTGTGCACCAGCTGGGAAAGGGCTGCACATATGCAGTTCATATTATTTTTACGTTGGTAATCTGAACCATACACGTGCCAACTGGGAAAGGGTCACACTTGCACGAGTTTGGTTTTTTACGTTGGTCAGGCCCATGCACATGGGCGCAATCAATGTTTTTTTTAAAAATCCGAACCGCATATGTGTGGCCCTTGCCAGGTGGCGCACACGTGGGAGGCATAATATTCCTCGGAACTTGGAGATGCCGACCACTGAACTGAAGACAAAGGCTCCATGCGCCGGTGCAAAATCCCTGAGAGAAGTTCCCAGTGAGGGAAGAAGACAGTGGTAGAAAAAGGGAACCAATAAAACTAAGAAAAGGAGAAATAGCCTCCAAGTGGGCTTGGAAGAAGTCCTAGCTGTGGTAGAGACCCCAAAATAGGCCCTGAAGAGCCGAAAACGCAACCGAATGTTGGTTAACTCCGTGTTGCGGTGCGTTGGGGCAAGGAGGCACAGTAGTGTTCTGCTTGGCATTACCGAAGAGCTAAAATTATGTTTGTGAATTGATGCTTGAGGGTGTTTATTGTGTGTTTGACCACATTTGCCATGGGTAAGTTCTTGAAGAGCGAAGAATCTCACTCTGAATCTGATGTGACGAAATGAACAGAAGTGCAGGAGAAAAAAGCAAAGTTTGTACACAGACAGTAGAGTGACAGCTATTTGGCCTTCGGATTTTTGTGGACTGATGATGCTTCTTGCCCTGTCCCAGAATGCCTGATTTGCAGCGAGAAGCTGTCAAAGATTACAGTGGTACCAAGTCAGTTGAGGCACCTTTTCAATACAAAACATCATTCACTCACCAGCAAGGGTATACAGTACTTCAAACACCTGAGAGAACAAAACATATTATGTGCAGGAGGCAAGTTACCTGGTGGCTGAGCTCATTGTGAAATTGAAGAAGCCACACACCATTGCTGAAACCCTTATTCTGCCAGCATAAAAAATTATTGAGAGTAATGCTAAGCTGATTCTGTGAAAGAAATCAACAAAGTTGCTCTTTCTGATAATGCAATCAAACGGCATATTGTCAAAATATCAGTTGATATTTTGGGAGAAATTATGACTCCACAAGTATTAGTGGGCACTGCCAGTGCTCAGCCAATGTCAGGTATGTTGATGGGGATTCTATCAAAGTGAATATCATCTTTTGCAAAGAATTGCCTGGTCATTCGACTGGAGAGGAAATCCTTTGTGTCACAACTGCTTCTCCGGAGGAAACCATCTCAACTGGATCAAGTGCAAAAGCATCTGCACTGACGGAACAACTTCCATGACAGGAAAAGTCAAAAGATTCATGAGTTAGGTGAAATAACAGAATCCTGATCTCCAGGTCAGCCACTGTATCCTGCACCTTGAAGCCCTTGTTGCCAAAACAATGCCATCTGAGTTAACTGCAGTATTAGACCAAACAATGAAAATTGAGTTATGGGAAGTCAAGTCCTTTGAAATCACATTTAGAGTTCATTTATATATTATTGCCACATGTAGACTTACATCAACACTGCAATGAAGTTACTGTGAAAATCCCCTAATCACCACACTCTGGCACCTGTTCGGGTACACTGAGGGAATTTAGCATGGCCAATGCACCTAACCAGCACATCTTTCGGATTGTGGGAAGAAACTGGAGCACCCGGAGGAAACCCACGCAGACACGGGGAGAACGTGTAAACTTCACACAGTGACCAAGACGGGAATTGAGCCCGGGTCCCTGGTGCTGTGATGCAGCAGTGCTAACCACTGTGCTGCCCTTGTTTATTATAATCGCGTTTGTTTATTATTTTGTATGAAAATGGAAACCAAGTACTAAGGTTTACTCGTGCATATAGAAGTGCAATGGCTGTCTCGGGGAAAGGTCCCCTCATGTTTATGAGCTCCCTAACGTGTTGAAAGCATTTTCAGCTCTACATGAATTGCCACACATTTAATATGTGATGATTCTTGGTGTGCAAAGCTTGAATATCTTTAAGATATAATCAGCCATCTGAATGAGCTGTATGTTAAAATAGAGGGGAAAGCGAGAACATTCTGATTGTCGCATATAAACTTCAAGGTTTCAGATCAAAACTGGCCCTTGAGCAGGAAAAAATGGCAAGTGAGTCGATTGAGATGTTCAAACTGGCATCAGCAAATCCTGCTGGCAAAAGCACACTCCATTTCATCACACATCTTAAAAGTCTCCAAGAGAAGTTTGAATGCTACTTCTGCCCCAAGAACATGGAAGACTTTGACTGCATGTTATCCATTTAGTTCACTTTCTCTTGAATCATCAAATAAATTGTCATTAAAAGAACAAGAGGAATTCGCAGAGCTCAGGATGGATCGTACACTGAAATTGACGTTTGCAGAGGTGTGTCTGAATATATTTTGTTGGTTATGGGACATGGATATCCATCTATTTCATATGTACTATAACAGTACTCATCATTTCTCTCATCCTGCCTGTGTGATTTGGCATTCTTAAAACTGGTCTATTTAAAACTAAAGAGTGGAGCAAGACCTGTGAGCTGCCCTGTCATCAGTTCCTTCCCGGATCAAGAGGTTTTGCTCACAGAGGCAGGCCCAGATGTCACAATAATGTCAGTAAGATGCTGCTCACAGTATTTCCTTCAATTATGAACTTTCACATTGAGAAATGCAGATTTCTTTAATGGGAAACACTTAAATTGTGTGCATTTGCAAGAAGGAGTATTGTACTTTATGTACAACTGGTAATCAGCCTTTCATTGTAAACTACTGAAACCAATGAAAACTATGTTTTCATGAGGTTTTAGAGATAAAAGACTTTTGCTAGAGGACAGTTCAGTTGGAGAAAATAGGTGTGCCTCAACATTCTTTTTGAAATATAAAGGTGTGCCATGACACACAGGTTGGAAACCGCTTCTCGAGTGTCTTGCCATTTTGACAGTAGTGACAGCTGTGAACTTTGTAGAGTGATGCATTCATCTACAAGGAAACTATGTTCAGGAAAAGTCTACAATGGAGTATTCCATCTCTTGCATACAAACAACAAGCAGGAGTAGGCCATTCAGCCTCCCAAACCTGCTCCACCAATTAATATGATCATGGCTGATCTGAAGTAACCTCAAATCTGCAGCCCAGCTTGGAAAACAGAGCTATTTATGTTGCTTTTATTTCTCAAAAGGTATTGCACTGAAAACAACTCTGCACTTGTATAGCAGTTTAAACTTGGAACTTCAACCACTTTTTTGTGAAAGTGATTTCTGCTTTTGCTCCTTAATGGCCAAACTCTAATTTTAGAACTATGTATCTCATTCTTGATTTCCCATCACAAAAAAACTATCCCCTCGAATCTTTTTAACATTTTGAACACCTTGATCAAATCACTCCTCAGTCTACTGTACTTGAGAATACAACTCAAGCTTATGCAACCTGTGCTCATAATTTAATCCCCTAAACCTGGCATTATTATGCGGGACCTGTGCTGCCTCTGCTCTAAAATCAGTATATCCTTTTGGAGGTGCATCACCCAAAACTGAATGCAGCCTTTCAGATAGCATCCAACCAAGGTACTATTGCAATAATATTCCTCCCATTGATTTCCAGCCCCCTTGTGATAAAAGTCAATTTGATTACTTGTTGCACCTCTTTATAAGCTTTTGATTATTTGCATATCTGGAGTCCTGAACCTCTTTGTTCCTCTACAGTTTCTTGTATTTCACCATTTAGAAAATTCAGATTGGTCAAAATGGATGTCCTAACACTAGCCCACGTTGAACTCTATTTTTGTGTGGTTTTGCCCACTCACTTTAATCTTTGTATATCTATTTTGGAACTTGTTACTCCCATCTGCATCACTTGCTGTTCCCCTTAACCTACTGTCATCTGCAAACTGTCTGACCTTTCATCCAAGTCATTACTAAATATGGGGAAAAGTTGAGCTTGGCGCTGATCCCTGGGGAACACCATTTGTTCGTTCCCATGAATCTTCCCACCCTGTCTCCTAATTCCCAATTAATTTCCAAACCAAGTCTACTTTAGTAGGCTACCTCCAATTTTATATGTATTGATTTATGAACTGTGTTTAACTTTTTTGATTGCATTATGGAAGTGTAGATAAATAACGTTCTGTAGGAATATAGTTTTGGAGAAGGAGAATCAGTATTAAGGGGTTAATTGATTTAGATTAGCTCCTGGTAGAAATGAACTGTCAGTGATAGAAGTCCAGTTTCACAAAATAAAGGAGTAGAAGTGGCTAAGTTGCACCTGTTGGAAACTTAGCAACATTTTTATGTATGCTCAGCATGTTCTTTTCTCAGAATATTAAGTTTAGGCTAGACTGGTGTGGGGAAATACATATAATTTAAAGAAAAGAGGGGACCCTGACTTGGCTGTTCATTTATTTTGCAACGTCTCAATGTATCATCCATTTGATAAGGCATGTTGCAGCATATTGTTGGGCTAATGTTGAACAGTTTACAGATTTTCAATTAGCAAGAATTGTTTAAAATATGATGTTGCATTTTAAAACAAATGATGCCTGAATTTTTTTTCATATCATTCTTACCTCTGAGTCAAAAGATTGTAGGTTCCATCCCCAGTTCACTAACTCAGGTGCAGGCTAACACTTGATTGCAACAAGTTTATCATGTTCATATCTACTGTCTTTAAGTTGAGGTATTAAAACAAGGCCCTGGCAATCTTGGTTAGATTTTAAAGATCCTGTAATATGTAAATGAGAGCAAAATGTTCTTGTACCATACTGGCCAACATCCATGCCTCAACCATCATCACTAAAATATATTAACTGATCATTTATCCTGCTTGTTGTTTGTGGCATATTGCTACACTCAAATTATTCTTTTAAAAGAAAGTAATTGATTGTGGAAGACTTTAGGATACTAAATGCAAGTTTATTCTTTAGGCAAATCAGAAAATTAATGCCCGTTGGACAACTGAAGAGCAACTACTAGCTGTGCAAGGCGAGTAAATATTCCACTTGGGTTTACCACTTAAAATGTAAAAATGTTAATTTAAATGCAGTAACTTTTTGTTGATCATAGGATTTCTTTCTCCCCCACAGCAATAAGAAAATATGGCCGGGACTTTCAAGCCATATCAGATGTAATTGGCAATAAGACAGTAGTACAAGTGAAGAACTTTTTTGTGAATTATCGCCGTCGTTTCAACCTTGAAGAGGTTCTGCAGGAATGGGAAGCAGAACATGGTAGCAGAGAAGAAAATGGAAGCATTGCTGATAAACCCCAAAACTCTCCAGATGTTGCTACTAAACTTTCTGAGGAGGACGAAGAGGCAAGTCTCCATCCTTTGCCTTGAGCATTGTTTATGAGCCTTTAAAAAGCAAGTATTCAATGAAGAATGAAAGTTTATTTTCCTACTTGTATTTCCTTTTTTTCTGCTTGGAGCACAGGTATTTACAGAAAAAATAGTTTCAGTAGTGTGATATTGCTCTCAGTTGCAGAAGTATTTGCCAAATTTTACTGGAAATATTTTATTTATACAAACTAAATATTAAACTAGTATTAAAATAAATTGGCAAGGGGTGGGCACCATTATATAGAAGTAAAAAATAGGAATAAGGTTCATAAGAGTGTTGGATACTCCTAGAGAAGAAAGTAGTAATGTATTAGATAGGAGCAGACTATGAAGAACTATGAGGAATGTAAGGACGTGTTTAGGATGGATGACTATAAATGCACAGTGTGGCGCAGAAGGTCGCTGAGCTTCAAGCACAAGTAACTGTGCAGGAATATGATGTCGTGACAATAATGGAGACGGACTTACAAACGGTGAAACTAGCTACTTTTCAGGGAAACAATGTTCAGAAAATATAAGGAAGGGAAAAATGGCAGTACTGTTGAGGGAAGTCATTGTAATGTTGAAAGAGAGGATGTCCTTGAGAGCCCAAGGACAGAATCCGTTCGGTTAGAGTTGAAAAATAAACTGGATGATTATGCTACTTGGATATTCTATAGGTCTCCAAATAGAGAGAGAGAGAGAGAGGAGGAAATCTGCAAGCAAATTGCAGAGATGCGCATGAACTGTAGAGTGGTAATATTGGGGGATTTCAATTACATGACTATCAATCAGGGTGTTAAAGGATAAGGGGGGGGAGAATTTCTGAAATGTATTCAGGAGAGCTTACTTGACTAGTATGTTCTCAGTCCAACTGGGAATCTGGTATTTCTGGATCTAGTGCTGGGATAAGAGTTGGGCCAAGGAAACCAAATGTCTGAGGGAGGACAAAAGAACAAAGAACAATACAGCACAGGAGCAGGCCCTTCGGCCCTCCAAGCCCGTGCCGCTCCCTGGTCCAACTAGACCATTCTTTTGTATCCCTCCATTCCCACTCCGTTCATATGGCTATCTAGATAAGTCTTAAACGTTCCCAGTGTGTCCGCCTCCACCACCTTGCCTGGCAGCGCATTCCAGGCCCCCACCACCCTCTGTGTAAAATATGTCCTTCTGATATCTGTGTTAAACCTCCCCCCCTTCACCTTGAACCTATGACCCCTCGTGAACGTCACCACTGACCTGGGGAAAAGCTTCCCACCGTTCACCCTATCTATGCCTTTCATAATTTTATACACTTCTATTAGGTCACCCCTCATCCTCCATCTTTCCAAGGAGAACAACCCCAGTCTACCCAATCTCTCCTCATAACTAAGCCCCTCCATACCAGGCAACATCCTGGTAAACCTCCTCTGTACTCTCTCCAAAGCTTCCACGTCCTTCTGGTAGTGTGGCGACCAGAACTGGACGCAGTATTCCAAATGCGGCCGAACCAATGTTCTATACATCTGCAACATCAGACCCCAACTTTTATACTCTATGCCCCGTCCTATAAAGGCAAGCATGCCATATGCCTCCTTCACTACCTTCTCCACCTGTGACGTCACCTTCAAGGATCTGTGGACTTGCACACCCAGGTCCCTCTGCGTATCTACACCCTTTATGGTTCTGCCATTTATCGTATAGCTCCTCCCTACATTATTTCTACCAAAATGCATCACTTCGCATTTATCAGGATTGAACTCCATCTGCCATTTCTTTGCCCAAATTTCCAGCCTATCTATATCCTTCTGTAGCTTCTGACAATGCTCCTCACTATCTGCAAGTCCTGCCAATTTTGTGTCGTCCGCAAACTTACTGATCACCCCAGTTACACCTTCTTCCAGATCGTTTATATAAATCACAAACAGCAGAGGTCCCAATACAGAGCCCTGCGGAACACCACTAGTCACAGGCCTCCAGTCGGAAAAAGATCCTTCCACTACCACCCTCTGTCTTCTGTGACCAAGCCAGTTCTCCACCCATCTAGCCACCTCCCCCTTTATCCCATAAGATCCAAGGACATTTGAGTAAGATTGATCACCATATCATGAGATTTAGATTGATAATGGCAAGCCAAATCCACGACACCTTGAATGACAAGGGAGATTGGGAATCTGATGAAACAACAAAAGGTGCATGATGCATGTCAGGTGAACTATTTAAGTGAGACACAGGCCAAATACAATAAGTTGAAAAGGAGGGGCAGTGAAGAGCAAAATAAGACTGGCAATGAAAGAGTATCAGAATAGAATGGCAGCTAACATAAAAAGGAACCCAAATATCTTAAACTGGCATGTAAATGGCAAGCGAGTAGTAAGATGTGGGGTGATCCTATTAGGGACAAAGACGATGACGTGTTTGGAGGTGCAGAGCAAAACACGAATACTTAATGAATACTTTGTATCAGTGTAGTAAGGAAGATCATCTTGACAAAATATTGGTAGAAAGAGTTGATAAAGGTGATGGATGGGGTGAAAATTGATAGGCTAGATGTACTGGAAAGGTTGGCTGTGCTTAGAGTGGATAAGTCATCTGGTCTGATAGTTTGCAGCCCAGGATGCTAAAAGAAGTGGGATTGGAGATAGTGGAAAGGCTTTCCATAATCTTTCAATCTTCTCTAGGTAAGGGGGACATACCAGAGGATTGGAGAATGTCAAATGTGACACCCTCATTGATACATACATGCCTAGTAACTACAGGCTGGTCAGTTTAAAATCAGTGGTGGGTCAGTTTTTAAAACAATCGGGGAGAAAATCAACAGGCACTCGAAGAGGTTTGAGTTAAGGAAAGTCTGCATTGATCTGTGAAAGGCAGAGCATGCTTGGCTAATCTGGTCGATGAAGTGGATGTTGATATGCGTTCTAAGAAAGCATTTGACATAAAACCGCATCAAGGGCTGATTAACAAAATTGAGGCTCATGGAATAGGCAGGTCGTTGTCAGTTTGGGTAGGTTTGGCTTAAAGATAGAAAACAGAGAGCCATGGTAGATGATTGTTTTTCCACATTGGAGGATGGGAGACAGTGTTGTTCCCCAAGGGCCAGTACTGGGCTCCCAGTTTCCTTTGATGTATCATATAAAATAGATAAATGACTTGGATGTTGGAATACAGGAAAACTTCAAACTTTTCCCACGATGAACTTGGAGATGTGGCAAGCGATGAGGATGATGCAAATCGATTGGAAGAGGACATAGATATGCTAGCAGAATGGGCCGATGAAGTAAATGGAATTTAACACAAGTGTGAGGATGGCAGAGAGAGTAGTTAGCAAAGCATGAGAGACTTGGGCTTCATAAATAAAGGTATTGAGTACAAAAGAAGGTAAATAATGCTGAACCTGTAAAAAGCTCTGATTAGACCTCAACTAGGGAATTGCGTGCAGTCCTGCACATCATACTTTTGGAAGGATATATAGGGATGAGGGATTTTGCCTCCAAAGAAGGTTCGAGAAGCTGGAGTTCTTGGCATTAAGGAGGTTGAAGGGAGATTTGACTAGAATATCCAAGATTATGATAGGTTTAGATAAGGCAGAGAAAGAAAAACTTTTATGTTGGATATGTGGCACAGAAGCAGGCCATTCAGCCCCACCAGTCAATGCCAGTATTTATTCTTGACTTGAGCCTTTTCCCAAGTTTGCTCATCTAAATCTGCCATTGTAACCAACTGTTCGGTCCTCATTCATATGCTTGTCTGGTTTCCTCTTAAATGTATCTGTGCTATTCACTCCAATCACCCTGTGGCAGCGGGTTCCATATTCTCACCACTCTTTGGGATGAAGCGATCTTTTCTTATTTCCTATTGGTTTTCTTAGTGACTGTCTTATTTTAATGGCCTCTGGTTATGCTCTACCCCAGAGGAGGAAACATTCTCTCTGTATCCACTCTCAAAACATTTCATAATCTTAAAGACCTCTATTAAGATCACCCCGCTGCTGCCTTTCTCTAACGAGTCACCTAATTAACTTGCTGTGTAGCTGCCACAAGCAGGCAGCTTGTTTATCACTGACTGACAGAAAACTAAACAAAACTAGAAGTTGATAAATGCAAAACTAGACTAGATTTTAGAAAGTGATCAACCTTTAAAGTTCCCTCACTCACCAAATGCCCCAACTTAAGTAGTCTGTCAAGCTGGACGTTGCTACTTCTGTTTCCATTTTACAATCTTGCAGATTGAATTCAACAATTTTAGCTTATTGCCATAGCCTTTTTTTTCCCAACAAGAAGTGCTGGTAATGATTGTGCTGTGGCTATTTATAGCTCCTCTAAGACCATGTTTTGTTTCCTTTCTTGTCCCCTTCCCTTTTATCTTGCACTATCATCCTTTTTGTCATTTAACCACTGTTGCCTTCTATTTCAAAGACCTTTCCTTTTGTTCTTTGCTCCTGTCCCCTTTTCCTTTCCCCTCTGCTTACTTAAAAATAATAAAAGAAGCACTAAGTTAACAAGTACAGTAAACAATTAACAAGGCAAATGATATATTGATCTTTTAATGTAAAGGGATTGGAGTAAAAGAATAAGAAAGCCTTGCTACAGGTGCACAGGGTTTTGGTGTGTCCACACCTGGATACTATGTGTAGTTTTGGTCTCCATATATAAGGAAGAATATATTTGCATTGGAGATGTTACAGCAAAGGTTCACTAGATTGGTTCCTGGGATCAGAGGGTTGTCCTATCATTTTGAACTGAGATGAGAAATTTCTTCACTCAAAGATCACTGTGAATCTTTGGAATTCTCTATCTTAGAAGGTTGTGGATTTTCTGTTATTTCAATGTTTAGGGCTGAGACCAATTTTTGGTGTCTCCAGGGATCAAATGATATGGGGAGTGGGTGGGAAAGTGAAGTTAAGGCCTGATGATCAACCACGATCATCGTGAATGTGGAGCAAGTTTGAGGGGCAGTATGGTTCTCCCCTCCCATCTTTTACAGGAATGTTCTTAAAATTGTTGTTAGATTTGTCCAGTTCTGATATTAAGGTCTTAAACCTGAGTATTAACTCTATTTTTCTCTCCTCACAGATGTTGCCTGACCTGAATATTTCCATCCTCTGTAGTATTTTGCCTTTGTACACTATGATTACAACATGACATATGATTATGTAGGTAATCAGATTAGGGCTGGTCGATATGGCTATGATACCCCTGGCCCAGTGATCAAAAAGCCTAAAATAGAACTGGAAATTCTCAGCAGGCCTGGAAGCCTATGTGGAGGGTGAACACAGTTAACATTTCAGTTCCATGACCTATTGTCAGAGCTGAAACAATGGAGAAATGTTCCAACAAGAGGTCATCAACTTGAAGCATAACTGTTATCGGGTTTCTGATGCAGTAAGCCACTAAAAGCTGTCAGAACTTTTAATGTAGATCTTAAAATTTGTGTCATTTCTGAAATTCTTTACATGTAACCTTTTTAAAATATTGTTGTGTCATTTCTGAAATTCTTTACATGTAACCTTTTTAAAACAATATTTTTCAGGCTCCTTCTGTGCTCGATGTAAGATATCATTCTGCATCATGAGTGATGTGCAGTAGGTGATCTGAACAAGCTATGTTGACTACTGTTTAGTCCAGGTCATCCAACGATGCCAAACTTCAACCAACCACCTCCACAAACTCACCAGGACCAGCTAGCTTAACACCAAAAAAGCTACAATGTTCACAAATGGACGCTTCTGCCTTACCCTGCCTCTGCCACCAGAACAGCTTCCACTATTCACAGAAGTCATAGAGAAACCTTTGATTTGACATTCTGCTTCAAAAAAATGGAAATTCACAAAAATGCTTGTGAATGTCTATTGTCTTCGCTTAACCAGTTCATGACTAATGTCTCCAGGGCATTAATAATTTGTATATTTTTGGAACTGTGACTGCCATCAGATGCATCTTTACTTTCCTCACAGATGTTTTATGATTTAATGTGAATGCCATGATTGTATAACATATAACTGGCATACAGGAAATGGACGTCTGAACTGTCTCTAAATTATTGGGTACTTAAAACTGTATTTTGGACTGTGTATTGTAGACTTTAAACATACCTCCCAGTCTGAGGAAACTTGAAGGTAAAATAGGGCCTTTTATTAGCATATTCATGAAAAGAAAAATTGGATCTGTTTTTATTTAAGTTGCATCTTTTTTTGCTGTACAGTATTTTAGAGTAGTACGTCCACATCAAGTATGGAGAGACATTTTACTTGAATATTGCAGTTATTGGATTGAAACTGATCATATTCAGGTACTAAACTGTGGCACAGCTGAACTGTTGAACTCGTTGCATAATCTGTTGTGCTAACCACATGGAGTTCTTGCTTATTTAGCATGGTATGGGTTAAGCACAACATGCTATACAGACCCGTTGGGTTCATTAAAGTCATTTGAGTCTATGCATGTTTCTGTGTAAGAATGGGTGTTTACAATTTCTACATTAATATTTACCTGAAATTCAAATCCTTATTAGTCCTTTCTGGGAGTAATATCCCAGCATTTAGAATTTTCTAAATTAAGTTTGTTAAATTTGCTTTATGGGTTGCTGCTGATATATGTAGTGATGTTTGCCAGAATTTCAAAAAAATATAAGGATTTAGTTTGCAATAAATTGGGCATGTTTTTTATATAGCCTCTTGATGTGCTCAATAGGATGATGTTCTTTTTAAAAAAAAGTCAGTGTGTTTATATTGCAGATTTATATTTTATTGCCTGTTACTGCTAATTTTAACTGAGATAATTATGTGACAATTTCTAAGGTTTTGAGCATATTATACCATGGTTCCACATTGAGAAATGGTAATATTACAATACTGCTTTGAATATTGTGAGGATTCTTGTTAAATTTTTAAGAAGCGTTATTATTTCAACATTGCATCCTTGCAGCCAAGAAATGTGGAAGGGATGTAAATCATAGAATAGAAAAGGAACAAAGTGAAAAATGGGAAAATTGTAAATGCCACTTGTGGAAAATTGTACTTCTAACTTCTCAAAATGCACACAAGTTTTGCTGCAGTAAAACAGCATTGACATTTTTTCAGGAGAGTTAACCTTTTAAATCCCTCTATTTTTCTAAGATTAAACTTGTAAAAATGCTGGAAGATTCTGCCACATGACCTTTTCTGCTTGTGAAGATTGGAACAGTAATATGACAGCCATAACTGTAAATACAGATTAGCCGACTAATCATGTTTTATTGATTGGGAGCAAAAAGAATTGTGAAGCATTTGATCTCTAATGGAAAATTGGTCAGAAAATCTACATCTACTTGAAATAAGTACTTGGGGTAAAAAATACAAACCAAATTGCACTGTGGAATAATGTGTACACATTAGGTACTTGGACAATTGCTGTACTGCAAACCATGTTAGATAAAACAAAATTCTGCACTGCAAGTTGTGAAAATACTTGTTTCCAAAACAGAACATACAGCAACGCATTAACTAAAGTGGAAGCACATACAGTAATGCATTAACTAAAGTGGAAGCAATTGATCAAATTCTGTGGGGGGGAAAATCATTTTTAAATGTGGGCAGATTGTAAGGACAGAGTGCTTTGTGTGCTGAGAAGTTTGAGGAACAAATGGTCACCTCACAAGAAGCAGCATTGTTTTTAGAAATTCTGTTTGTTTCACCTTTAAATTTGAAACCCAAGTGGCTGTTTAATTTTAAACAAGCTTACAATGGTTGTTTTTATTCTTTCTAGATTAACTTCTTTCTGACTTGACAGCCAACTAAAGTAACATGAAAAGAATGATTGCAGATAAATAAACTATTGTTTGAAACAAAGTCTCTCATTATGACCAGATTTATTAAATCTTTACATCCGTGTGCAAAAAAATCTTTAAAAGGTCTGAAAAGCTGATAAGTGAAACCGTGGAAATATCTTTCTTAGTAAGAATATGCTGTCAATAGGAATTGGATCAATGACTTTTCAAAAGTGGAAATTTTATTCAGATTTAATTCAGTTTGATTTCAATACACCTTAAGTAATCCGAGCAACTCTAAAACTGTGATCAGGAGTACTAACTCTGTAATATCCCAATCCATTGTGATAACTGAAGTTCCAAGAGATTTCTAATCTGAAAAGACTAGAGCCCTATTTTCCTATTCCAGGCACAAATGTATTTTCAGAAGCTCATCAGAAACAGCATGACTAAACACTTGGTCAGGCATCAGCTGATCAAAGAGAATCACTCTAAATGACTATCAAGAAGGCATTTGATAAGGAAATACACAAGCTTATTAGCAAAAATGAGAATATTCGGATTTGGAGGTAATTTTGGGAAATAGGTTGATAATTGGATATATCTCTTGTGTTCGGTATCAAAGTTTGCCTTATACCTCTCCTGTCAGGTACCTTGGGATGTTTTATGTAAAAAGGTGCTATATAAATTCAAATTGTTGTTTGGGAGGTAGGAATGGGGGATAAAGTCAGTGTTCTTTGACCAGATGGATTCTTTTTAGGCAAAGGAATCAAAGGTTATTGGGAATAGATGGGAATGTAAAACTTGAAGCACAAATAGATAAGCCACGATCGTATCAAATGGCAGAACTGGCTCGAGGGGCTGCATGGCCTACTTCTGTTCCTATTTTGTATGTTTGTGTACGTTCATCTAATAGATGGTGATTCCCAGGACTCTGTCCTTGGATCTCAGCTTTTCTTCTGTAAAGGATAGAGGATTGTGTATCCAAATGTGCAATTAGCTTAAGGCAGGAGACAGATTTAAACAGATTGAACTTCATCTGCCAGTGTTTAGTTAGGAGCTGTTGAAGAACAATGGGATTTAGGTCTCCATGTACACCAAGCTTTTGCACAGCTAATATTGGAATGTTGGCCTTTTACTCAGGGGTTGTAATACAAAAATTAAGTATTGTTCACCTATGTGAAGTAAGCATTGTATTCAATATTGGGCATTAAACTTTGGAGAAGCTACTGGCCCTTGGTGTGGGTAAAAAGATCGTTTCACCAAAATGATACCAGGGTTTAAAGGATTAAATTAAATGCTGGGTGTATAAACATGACTTTGTATGACCTTGAGTTTACAAGATTGGGCGATTTGATCCAGGTGTTTAAAATGACACAGGGATTTGATAGAACGGCAACAGAGAAACAGCGAACGCAGAATTAGAGGGTGTAATTTTAGTCAGCTAAAACATTTCAGAGTGAAGTCAGCAATCATTTTTCACATAAGAGGATAACAAAAGCCCAAAACTCTCTTCCACTCCACCCTGTCTCCTTCCACAACCGCTGAGGCTGCTGGTTGAATTGAATTTTACAAGATGGAGAGTGATTTTTGGTTGGGAAGGTTTATCTATATTTTGATCTGCACTGCTTGCTTCTAGGTTAGGGGTTATCAAGGATGTATTTTGTGAAATGGTCAGGATATTCTGCAAAATCCAGCAACTCTAAAAGCTCTTCTGTTCCTTGAGGGAGCCGTATTAAAGTGTCTCATTCCAAAAGCACATTTACCTACTGAATAATTTTGTCTTGCACGATATCAAGTGTTAAAACTATGTGCGATTGGGAGAAGACGCCCTTTGTATTCACTGTAAGCAGCCATTATTGAGCTAACTTTATTTTCACCTTCCCAACAGAGGGCAGCAGGGAGGGTGCACTACACTTTCTCTCTACTTAAAAACTTATAATTTTACATTTTTGTGTGTATGTACCTAAATTCCCAGAATATAATACAACTAAACGTGTATGCAGATTAAATCTGACGGACTAATTACTTGTCACCTTGTTCAATTGTTCGCCAATATGTTCATTAGCATTGTACGGTGTTCATTTATTTGGACTTAATGTTACAATACAGGTGGACGCTTGTATGCAGCAGTGTCCCCCTCAACTGACCAAAGACAGATGTGTTTTAAAAGAAAAATGGTTTAACGTCGCCTCTCACCAATTTGTGTAACTCTCAAGAACAGAGAAATGCCAGGTTTCCTTGAGTTTTAAAAAAGGATGAATAGCATGCAAAATTAATCCACAACAGCAATAACACACACAGGTAATTACAAAAGAGGTAACGTGCTTTGGCCTTCTTTGGTCCACTGAAGAAATAGAGATTGGAGATTTATGGGAATGAAGTCAGTGGCTTATTGCTTGTTTGACTGTGCTAACCCCAGAGTCCTGTCTCAGGTAAGAGGCCGTGGCACTCTCTGCAAAGTTATTTCACATCAGGATTATTGTCCACCTGCTTTTGCATGTTCAGACTCTTGCTCAGTTCATGTCACTGTTCAGTTCACTTGCTCAGTTCATG
The DNA here is from genome assembly GCF_964213995.1 of Mustelus asterias. Lineage (NCBI taxonomy): Eukaryota > Metazoa > Chordata > Chondrichthyes > Carcharhiniformes > Triakidae > Mustelus > Mustelus asterias. The sequence goes on along the minus strand of NC_135818.1, from coordinate 58,653,580 downwards.
TCTTCTGACACGCTGGTTCCAAATGAATGAGAGAACGGTGGTGCAGGGGATTGGAGAAATTTGCATTTATTTTTAAGATTTGAACAGAACTATTTGTAACTAATAAAATTGCAATTTTGTAAGGTTTTATCTGAAATAAATTGTTGTCCTCTGAATTCTAATGACCAGTTATATTTAGTTCATGGTGAACAGGTTTGCTGGGCATCACTTGCTGTTTGCTCGCTCTCTTAAGACCAGTGTGGATTTTGGGCCGTTTTAAACAAAAAAGTTAACCAATTTAACTGAACAGTCAGGTCAATTTCCAGATCTATCCGAATCTTTTTCTCTCTCTTTAAATGCAACACGTTTTGTTGATTTTAATTTGAGTCATGGTTTGTATGTTAAAAGCAAATTACTGCGGATGCTGGAATCTGAAACCAAAAAGAAAACGCTGGAAAATCTCAGCAGGTCTGGCAGCATCTGTAAGAAGAGAAAAGAGCTGACGTTTCGAGTCCAGATGACCCTTTGTCACAAAGGGTCATCTGGACTCGAAACGTCAGCTTTTTTCTCTCCTTACAGATGCTGCCAGACCTGCTGAGATTTTCCAGCGTTTTCTCTTATGGTTTGTGATGTTTCCTCTTTCTCCTCAATCATGGCCTTGTTAAATTCAATTATTCTTAATTTAAGACAGGTAAAAAATATGTAAATAAATATAATTTGAGATTTGTTGCTGGTTGGCCTTTCCAAATCTTTTGAATGGCGGGGGGGGAAGGGTGATGGCCTAGTTGTATTATCACTAGACTATTATTCCAAAACCACAGCAATGTGGTCGACTCTCAACTGCCCTCCAAGGGCAACGAGGGATGGGCAATAAATGCTGGACAACCAGCGATGTCCATGTCCCACAAATGAATGATTTTAAAAAAGCAAGTATCTGCATGGAACCTATCAAAAATCTCCATGGAGATGAGACACCAGGTAGCCCCACCCCTTGTATATGATTGGCAATTAATTCAGCTGTGCACCATGGAATTATTTTATTGAAGTGAACTGTGTTACTGAAAAGGTTGACAACCACTGCTCTAATGTTCTGCTAAATGTTTATCCCTCAGACAACATTAAAAACAGACTAACTGATCGTTCTTATTACTGTGGTCGAAAATCTCCTTCCTCATTAGTGACTGATTTTCCAGTGCTGCTGAAAGTGAATGAAGTTTTGGCTGGAACGCCAAATTTTCCGTTCTCGCTCACAACAGGTCCTGCCACGGACAAGACCAGAGAATCCCGCCCTGTGTGTGATATTGCTGTCTGTATAACTGGCTGCAACATTTGCCTGCAAAATTGAACATCTAAATTAAGTTGTTGGCTGTCAAGTGATTTCTATTACTAAAGCTGCCTCTGGATCGGTTTCCTCTTTCATATCAAATATGTCTTTATCCATCAACATTGACTCTTAAAATTGCCAAATCTACTTATGGCATGTAAATGCTTGCACATCTAAGGAAGCCCCATAACCTCTTCCATTGTTGGATACAATGCAAGAAATGAATGATTTTCTCTTGCCATCCTCCACCTTGATCTCTACGGTAACCTTACTCGTACTTAAATTTCACTTCTACTATGAAGGTCAGTACTGCACTGAACTTCCCTCTATTCTTTAAAAGATTCATGTGTTCCATGCTAAATTCACCTGCTTCCTACAGTTTTACAGCAAGGCTTATTACACCATCTCCATCTATTGGCAGGGCTTGAAAACTGGAGGTTCATTGCTCCCTCAATCTTGGTATTATCTAATCACCTGGTTTTACCTCTTCCGATAAGCTAAAATAGACAAATTTTCCTAATACTGAGATGGCCAAGGAGCTTCTATGGAGAGAGAAATAGAGTTCAGGTCAATGACCTTTCAGCAGAACTGGGAAAAGTATAAAACTCTCTCCACAGATGTTGCCTGACCTGCTGAGTGTTTCCAGCATTTTCTGAATGTATTTCTCCAAGCTGTTTTTAGGAAGTAACGAATCTCTTAAACAACCTGTGGTTTGTATTCATATAATTTGATCCAGAAATTGTTCCGTCATCTCGCAAACAAAATATTTGGTGTTTTGCTTAGCAATGTCATTTTTGGGTATTTCCTAGAAATATTTACATTTTTTCGTGCCCATGACTGCAACTCTGCTGTTTCTCTTGAGCATTGTGCAGTAATCACCAAGCCAGGCAATCGTTTTCACAGTGGCTAAATGGAGCTCTCTCAGCCCTCTGCGGAGTTTTGTCATGGGGCAGTCTTTAATGATGTGAGTCAAATGATTGAGCTGCACCACAGCTGCAGTCTGGGTTCCCTGTAAGTCCCCACTTGTGCCAATTTACTGCACAAAGGCCTTAGAGTGGAAATAGTTGAGTGCCCAGTGTTGGTGTGGCAGGTTGAAGTCGGGCGGACAGACTGGGATCTGTCATGAGGAAGTGGTTTTTAATGGTGGCATGTTGGTTCCATTCCTGCTGCCACAACGCCTCTGCTTTTATTCCTTGGCACGGTCATCTTAGCCATGATGGCAGGCAAGCAGCAGGTGGATTGGCAAGGTCTTTGTGTAGTGGCAGACTTGGGTTGATGTAAACCTTATCTAGGAAGTTTCTTGTTGCAATCTCCCTCCTTTATGTGAAGAGGTGGAATGTTGCTCAAGACTGGGAGCCAGGTGAGTTTAGTAGTTCGGAGGATATCCAGAATGATGCGCATTGTTGTGTTGAGCTGGAGATCTACAAGCCTGGTGTGAGTTGAGTTGTATTATACTGGTGAACAGTACTCGGCAGTCGAGCAGACAATGGCAAGTGCTGAGCTCCTTAAGGTTAATACTTCGCTGGATATAAACACAAATATATTCCCAACAAAGGGGGAAATCTAGAACATTTACATTTTAGACCAGGCAATAATCAATTCTGACCACCAGATCTGGGCACTATTAGTGAGCTGGTTGAACAGGCAAGGCTTTAGATCATCATTAGAATATTTTGTTTCACAAAGCATAGTTCAAACGTGCAACATAAATGCATGTCATTTGGAAAATATCAGGATAGGTTGATGAAGAGCGGTGATATTGAAGAACATCATAAAGGGATTGAAGGCAGTCAAATGAGGTCTGTAGATGTGGCAAATAGTCATTTGGTTTTTCAGAACTTGAGTATTGCTGAGAAGAGAGATGCTGTTGAAGCTTTTCAGCATTCGCTCATCAGGACAAACACGAGAGGGCCAGTTTTTTTTTAAAGTAAGAATTTATACTGCATGAGAAAAGAGGTTCTGATGGTTGATGTGGTAAAAATGAAAATGCAAAAAAAACCATAAATGAAAGAGATCTAAGGCAGAGCAAACTTTGAAACAGGGTGGTACGATGGCACAGTGGTTAGCACTGCTGCCTCACAGCGCCAGGGACCTGGGTTTGATTCCCGGTTTGGGTCACTGTCTGGAGTTTGCACCACCACCTCGTGTCTGCGTGGGTTTCCTCCGGGTGCTCCTGTTTCCTCCCACAGTCCGAAAGACGTGCAGGTTAGGTGCATCGGCCATGCTAAATTCTCCCTCGGTGTACCCAAACAGGCGCCGGAGTGTGGTGACTAGGGGATTTTCACAGTAACGTCATTGCAGTGTTAATGTAAGCCGCCTTGTGATTTAAATAATTTAATTTGTGCAGGACTCAAGTTGAAATGACATGAATGAAGTTCAGGTCGGTTCTGCCCCCTGCCCCCTGTCATCAGTTAAGTTATTGTAGAATGTGGTGAGGATTTCTTGGGCTTTGAATTGATTAATTGTGTTCCCAAGGGTTTTCAACAGTTGCTGCAATCAGTGTTACTGTTTGTGGCTTGTAATAACATGCCTACCCCACCTAGATGATCTGCTTATTTGAAACGAACATAAAATTATGGAGGACTTCATCAATTGAATTTACTAACATCTCATTTGGAGCATCACTGGGACATTTCCACCTCGCCCAAAATACAGAATTCTGGATATCTTGGCCTCAACTACATACAGCATTAACCACATATCAGCAAGATTTCTGACCATACCCAGGCCATTTTCTTTCTTTATCCTATGCACAATCCAGGCCTTGAATTACAACTTTTCCAATTATAAAGCAGCCATTATGTAACCTTTTTCACCTCTTTAGGAAGTGCTTCGCTTTTCTACTGCACAAACGCTCAAACTTCCTTTTGAATCCAGCCTCAACGACTTAATTTGAAAAGGATTAGTTTTATGTGCAGACTCCACTAAATGTCAGTTGTAGGCACTGAATACCTACATGATTCATTACTCTAATGTTCATTTACTACTATTGAATTTCCATCCAGTTTAGGAGATTATAATCCTGTATTTCTACTCTGCCTTGCATCATATTTGAAATGTTTCTTTTGAAAAATAACCTTAGTATGCATGTCTGGCATTTACAAGTGTGAATGCATTCACAGGTGGAGGCCTGGAATGCACTGCCAAGCAAGGTGATTGAGGCAGACACGCTGGGATCGTTTACGATTTATCTAGATAGCCACGTGAACAGACTGGGAATAGAGGTATACAAAAGAATGGTCTAGTTGGGCACATGAGCGGCGCAGGCTTGGAGGGCCGAAGGGCCTGTTCCTGTGCTGTATTGTTCTTTGTTCTTTGATTAACATTTCCAACATATGGCACCATGGTATGTTGAAATGTGGGTTTACTGTTTTAGCACACCAAGCAATTCAGTGTGGCTGGCAGGGCCCGATGGGCAAAGTCAGCTGTGTCAACTAACTATTAGACTTGGGAATAGGTGTAAAAGATGTTGGACTTTTATAAAACTAGTAGGTAGGTAGTTTTTATAAAGTAATAATCGGTTTAAGTACATGCTACTGATATGTGTTAACTTGCTGGATAATTACTGATGGCCTATCTAAGACCATGGGAAAGAAAGCAGAAAATGCTGGAAATATTTGAGGTCTGGCAGCATCTGTGGAGAGAGAAATATTTTGCACTTGAGGTTGATGACCTTTCTTCAGTCCTTCGGCCTTCTAGCTCGCTCTTGGCTATGCCTACTGTAAGCAGCAGGTTCACAAAAGGCACAAGGGCTCTGGAAAACAAATGATACAGTATAATGTACCAGTGTGATCAGTTACTGACAGAAGATGAGCCACAGCATTGGTGTTTCTCACTCTATATGTTCCTTCAATTTTGCAATAGCTCAAGATGATTATTCTGCTTACACGGGTGAGACCAAAATCACATCTAACCCCTTTTTCAAAAGGGCTGCATCCCTAACATTCAGAAGTTGACTCACACCCCCATTATCTTTTGGGGTGAAACCAGACTGAAACATTAAAGTTGTTCCATTTTCAGGAACCAAATGAACATACGGAACAATCGTTATGATTGGACTCAAATACTTGCTATTACTTGTCTTTGCATAATGATGGAAGGTAGTGGATGTGTCATACTTCTTTTGACTTTGAACAAAAGCTCTGATTACCCATCTGCTTTCTAGTTGTCTTGGGTTTTGAGTCATTGGTACTCAATCTTGTTCTACAAGCTGAATATAACTGAATTGCTGTGCCTGTGTTGTAGACCTGTTTTCACCACCAAAGAAGAGGACCCATGCCAGAGTGTTCGGGACCAGTGACTTGATAACAAAATAGCTGAGAGGTGTTCATTAATTAAACAGACTGGCCAATAAATTGCTCATTATTTTAGTCTTTGGGGAAAGAGTTTTTAATCCCTTCTTCGATAGCATCTTCATCCTCATTTTTTTTCAATCTAGAGTGAATATATTTTGCTTTGAAACAATTAAATGTAAATTCTTCATATAAAACCAAAATGTTTCCGATTATTCCTCTCACTTGCAAAGCTGGCCTTAATCTCAGTGCTTTTAATTCTCCTGAACTGCAGAAGGCCATAAGCTTCCAAGGAACCTACTTAAGATGTCCAATCCTGCATTTCATATGTCAGACCTTTTGTATTAACTGCAGTGCCACATGCTCTATGGCAGATCATGCCTAAACCATCCAGTAGACTCAGGGTTGCCTGTGAGACCCTATGCTTGGACTACCAGCTTTGTCTTAGGATAGTGCCTGGATGAAGTCCTATAATTTTGCCATGGGGTTTCTCTGTTTTGACACTAACCAAAACAGTTGTGCCCAATGCATAGCCTTGCCCCCAGAAAGGCATGTGGCAATTGTTGGCCCCGCTGAAGTATGTGTAAGTATAACACACATGCCTATTCAATACTGCATGAGGAATAGATGTAAATTGCCCTGAACACCCTATGCCCAACTGTGTGATTGAACACTAGCTAAGAATTTGGTGCATTTAAAAAAAAATCAATGAGGTAAGCCAGGGGGTGTTGTGCCGTGCTTTCTCTGAGCCTACAGTGTGGTCAAGTAATTGCATCTCCTCAATTTTCTGCCTGCTCTCAGCCAGTTATCTAGAGCTCCTTGGAATAGGTAACCCCTCGTATCATATGATGCATGAAGCCTACTTGACAGATCCTTCTGCATGGTCAGACTTGGATGGAAATGACCAGCCATGCACCATGTTGCCGGTAGCCTATTTTCCCTGAACACCTTGGCATTCATGTCATTACTTATCAAATGACATGTACAGGCATTGTGGATGACCATAGTTCCAGGGCTTGACCTAATTGGCTTCACATACTTGCTTTTTGCTTATGTGGCCCCTCGTCTCATCCGAGGTAGATTAAGTTTATCAATGAATTTGGTCTCCCAACTCACCAACTGTCTGACCAACTTCATGTGGTGTTTTGAAGAGGTGTCGCATCATCATTTGACAGAGAAAGCCAAATGACATAGTACAATCCGGACTTCTGAAAGGTCTTTGCTTACAATAACAAAAAAGGTACTTGATAAAATGAGCTCATAAGGATTTGAAACAAAAGTGGATTAGTAAGTCAGTAGTAAACCAGCCTCCCATCCATTGACTCTGTCGACACTCCCCACTGTCTTAGCAAAGCAGCCGGCATAATTAAGGACCCCACGCACCCCAGACATACTCTCATTCACCTTCTTCCGTCGAGGAACAAAATACAAAAGTCTGAGGTCACTTACCAACCAACTCCAGAACAGCTCCTTCCCTGCTTCCAATAGACTTTTGAATGGACCTACCTCGCATTAAGTTAATCTTTCTCTACACCCTAGCGATAACTGTAACACTACATTCTGCACTCTTGTTTCCTTCTCTCTGAACAGTATGCTTTATCTGAACACCATGCAAGAAACAATACTTTTCACTGTATGCTAATACATGTGACAAATCAATTCAAAGTAGCTAAAAGAACTTTAGGTCCAAATGAGTGAAAGTGTTGAATGACGTGTCTTAGGTCAGTGCTGGGAACCACCTTCATCTGGGTATACATAAATAATGTAGATTTACAATCTCAATGTAATAATGTGGATTTGAGACAACCACAGTCTTATAAAGGAATTTTGATAGGAGTGTGAACATTTACTAATCAGCAGCAAATGAAAGGCAATAGACAAATGCAAGATACCAAATATTGGAAATTGAAAAGAGGTGAATGCATAAAATAGAACTTGACGTGAAAAATTGAAGGAGGTGTAGGATCGAGTTTTCCTACGTTGCAGCAGTGACTACATTTTTGCATTGCTTTGCGACAGCCAATGATTGTGAAAAGTTTGCTTTGCAAACCTTTGTAGAATCTAGATGCTTGCTTATGTTTAAACAACAAGGCAATTACAGTAAACAAAGGAAACAGGGTGCTGGGTGATACTGCTGCATCAGTGAATCGTAAATCTCCAGAAGTGATGCTGAAGCTATACAATGCTTGTCAGCCCACATCTGAAATATCATGTCACTATGACATAAGACAACCATTCAGGACACAGTGACATTGCTGCAGAGAACAGCAATAAAGCTGGTAGCAGTATTAGAGGAATGAGCCATAAAGCATGATTAGAAAAGTCAGGGCTCTTCAATTTTGAAAATATGTGTCATGGATGATGTTATGGAGCCGTGTAAAAACATTTAATTTTGTGCACCCACAATAATGATTTTCATTCATACCATCGGAACACCGGACTCCATTCAGAAACAGATAACTGCTCTGAGTGAAATGAAATGCACTGGAAAGCTTCCCCATCTGAAATATTCTTGTAAACTTCTATAAGGAAATATGACATTTATCATTGACAGTCACTTAAACTCAATGCTGCGTAATTATAACAATATCTTCAAATTGTGATGGGTACAGTCAGTATGATACTGTACAGCATAATTACAGCAACAATATCTTCAAATTGTGGCAGGGATACAGTCAGTACGGTACCCTGCACAGCATAATTACAGCAACAATATCTTCAAATTGTGGGATACAGTCAGTATACTGACTACAGCATAATTGCAGCAATATTCATTTGTGGCAGTTGTACAGTAGTCCGTTCAGTACAGTATGGTTAGTTTGGTATGTACACAGCTACGTTCTCAGTACGGTATGGACACAGCAACATTCTCTTCATACTGTGGCAGCGATACACTGTTCAGTACAGTCAGTACAATATGGTTAGTTTGGTATGTACACAGCAACGTTCTCAGTTCAGTACGGACAGAGCAACATTATCTTCATACTGTGGCAGCGGTACAGTGATCAATTAAATACAGTACGTACTCAGTAACATTATCTTCATTTGGGGCAGTGGCCTCCATGCATTCTTGATACAAAAAACCAACAGAGCTGTCACAACGCACCATATTGTCCATTTCAGTTGTCAACAAAATTGGATAAGACAGAAGATGGTTGTTTACAGATTAAAGATGTAGCCAGAATTCTGGTTTTGTGATGCTTTTTCAGCTACTTTGACCACAATTCCAATGCACAGAAATTGATACTTTTGGTTAAATCCAAGTTTTTAAACATACGTTTTGGACTTGCATTAAGAGGACTATAGGAGCTCTTTCAGAGACTAAATATTGAGCTGGCTTTCACTTGAGGGATTCCCCTTCTTAATTACAGCTCAGCTAATGCAAATACTCAGGCAACAGTATTATGGTTAAAGAAGTTTCTTTATTTCCTAGGCCTGGTCAACGTATGAAGGAAAGAGATTTAGAGCAGTTCTAAATCACTCTGAAATTACATAACTTTTGATATTGTGATACTGAAAGTAATTTGCCCGTCCCGTTGCTCACACCAGCCAGGTGAACCAATAACCATTAGTAAAATTATTTACTTTGGTTAATAACATTTACCCTCTGACAACATGGAAATACATGAGTCCATGGATTTTGAGAGCCTTTCTCATAGTCTAACATTTTCTAGACTTTCTTATCGGGTGTAATGCATAACTTATTCATTGAACGGTCTGAGATTTCTAGTGCTGTCCTTGGCTAGGGAATATTCTATTCATTAGGGACGTCTAAAGACACTAATAAGAATTGCCTTTCCCTTCTCTCAGCAGCTGCGTTGTTCTGAAGAATGTGGTTCTTTTTACTTGACAACATCTCATCATGCCCTAGAGCATTGTGCTATTGACCAAGGTATATGCTTTTAATACAGAATATTCAAAAATGCTTTTATAAAATATATTCCAGGCACTTTGTGACTTCACTCTAAATTAATCTACCCTGATCGGTTAGTCTTTAGTCCCAAGTTATTCTAAACTCCCTCTTACAAGGACCAATATTTATTCTGTTATTTTTGTTCCTTTCATGTATTTGTAGTTTGTTACTTAATAAAATCGCTTGATCAAGTTAGTGATAAATTCACTCTTTACCATTGAATGAATGAATTGCCTGATAAATGCTTCGAGAACTATATGGTATTCTATTATTAATGTTGTTGCAATCAAATACACCAGTAAGCCACACTATATATTTGTGGTATATTTAACATACTGGGTTTCAACTGAATGAATTAAAGACAATTTCAGATTTTTAAAGAAACACTTAAAATTTGAATTGTCACATTTAAGTGGGAGAGACAACAGTTTTGACAAATTACAGTATGATGAATATCTCTCAGTACAAATTTAGGTAAGTCGTGATTAGAAATAAGCTGTTAGTGTCAAATTGCACAAGTTTCCTGAGTTTAAATAGATTGCAGAATCTTGCAATCAGTATCATGCTTATTATATTTGGTCAGATAAATCCAAATAAATGGAATTTAAGGTCAATTATGTCTGAGTGGGTTGTCCTGTGACCTTAGAAATTCTGAGTCTTACAAATGGTGGGTGAGGAGAACTTTTTCTCAAAGCCATCCTTGGCATATGAGTGACTGGCATGGCCAGCAGGTATAACCCATCCCTAATTGTCCTTGAGAAGGTGGTGGTGAGCCGCCATCTTCAACTGCTGCAGTTCTTGTGGTATAAGCACACACACAGTGACATTAGGAAAGGAATGTCTGGATTTTGACCATGTGAAGGGGAGGAATAATTATATAGTTTCAAATTAGGGTGGTGAGTGGATTAGAAGGAATCTTTCAGGCAGTGGGTTTCTCTTGTGCCTGCTGCCCTTGTTCTTCTAAGTGGTAGAGTTTGTAGGCTTTGAAGATGCTGTCAAAGGAACATTGGCAAGTTGCCCTACTGCATCATGTAAATGGGGTGGCAAGCAAACAAGTTGCTTTGTCTTGAATGCTATTAATCTTCTTGAGCGTTGTTGGAGTTGAGCTCATCCAGACAAGTGGAGAGCATTGAATCACACTCCTGACTTGCATGTAGATGGTGGACAGATTGGGAAAGTTAGGTGAGATGCTCACTGCAAAATTCCCAGCTTTTTTACTTGTTCATGTTGCCACAGTATTTGTATGGCCAGTCCAGTTAAGTTCTTAGCCTTGATGGTGGGGGATTCAGCAATGGTAATGCCGTTGGATGTTCAAGGGGAGATGGTTATTGCCTAGCACTTATGTGGAGTGAATGTTACTTGTTACTGAGGCACTGGCTGTAAGGTAGGTTTTGGTGGCTATGACTATGCCAAGGTATTTCTTGGCTAGTCTATAGCCAAGTAGCAATTTTGGCACAGATCCCCAGATATTAGTGAGGAGGACTTTACATGTGTTTTGCCATTTCCAGTACTTTGATTGATGTTGGATCATCCATCCAGTTTATGCTTTTCAGCTTCGCTGTAGTGGTTTAAAGAGGCATTTTGTGGGGGGCAGTTAAGTCGAACTCATTGCGACTGGTCCGGAGTCGGATGTAGGCCAGAGCAAGTCAGCATGGCAGATTTTCTCGAGTGAAGGGTATTAATGAACCACGTGGATTTTTACAATGAGCTGGTAGTTAATGATCACTATTAATGAAACCAGCATTCTATTCTCGATTTATTAATTCCCCAGCTCCCATGGTGGAATTGAACTTGTGTCTCTGCAGATTTAAACTGGGTTACAGGATTCCAGTAACACTATCCTAACATTGCCCCGTGCTCTTGATTTAATACACATTGGGCCAAAGATAAACAGAGCATGGTGCTATCAAATATAACAGTTGGTTGAGGTTAACTCCTAAATTCCTTCAGATGAACAACTAAAATTTGCAGTAAGCTGTTTCAGCATCTTAAAATCTTTCCCACTGAGATAACAGCTATAGAGAAAACTAGGCTGTGCATTTCACAAGTTCCAGCTGTAATCTTCAAATGTAGGACATTAGATGCATAGTGATATTTCAGCATATAATGCAGAGGTAAATACCTCTCATTTTTCTATACTCCAAAATTATTGAACATTGTCAAAGAAATATAATAGGCAACATCTTTAAATTGTGGTTGTGAATTCCTCAGACAATACAGAAAGTTACTCCTTAATGCATGAGGATCCAAAATAATACATTGAGGCACTACCATCTTAATCAAAATCATTGTATTAATAAACCATTAATTTGCCTGAGCAATGACTTGCTGAGACCAGAAAAACATCAAGGGTGAATGTTACACTTTTTTTAAAAAAAACTGCTGTCATCTATTTCAAGCAATTACTGTTGTTTGCTTTATGTTAGTGGAAGTTGCTGATAAGCAGGTCACTGGAATATAGATCTTGACCTATTTTGTGAAGTCTGGTGTCTGTTCGTTAATCCAGCCTCATAACCTTCCAGAATGCAATGTTACGCATCAGGTGGGATTTTGGTGACTGGTAATTCAGGAAGATACCTGGCTGATTTAGAATTTTCTCAGTTTTGCGCTGAAGCAATACAGAAAGGTGAATGCTGTATCTCTCTCTAAAGTGGCACTTGTTCTATTGCGTTCACAAACAATATAAAAGGGGCTTTCCTGCATCAAGCCTCAGCCATAAGCTGCTTCCTGTTCGAGCCCTTCAGGGTGCATGCAGCACCCTTGCAGATCTTGGTTTTTTTCTGATTCATCCACAAGTATTGCTTGTTCTTGTGAAGTTGACGACATATTCATTCATGAACAGCGTGGGACAGAAATGGCGTCTAATTTGGGAGAGGAACTGACGCTGGCGATGGAGTTTATGTATCCAAAGTGTTTGATATTTCCTCCTCTGCAACGTTGTCCCATCTGCTTGGCTGCATTAATAACTCGAAGATGATTTAGCCACCAGTCATTATAAAGCTGCACTGCGCAGCGTGGATTTCAAGGTTTAAATTCCTAACATTTCTACAAACGCTATTTAATTTCAAACAATTATTGGGCTGTTCTGATTGGTCCGGAGTAAAGTTTATTTATTAGTCACAAGTAAGGCTAATGTTAACACTGCAATGAAGTTTCTGTGAAATTCCCCTAGTTGCCACACTCCAGTGCCTGTTCGGGCTAATGCACCTAACCAGCACATCTTTCAGACTGTGGGAGGAAACCGGAGCACCTGGAGGAAACCTACGCAGACACGGGGAGAACGTGCAAACTCCACACACACAGTGACCCAAGCCGGGAATCGATCCCAGGTTCCTGGCGCTGTGAGGCAGCAGTGCTAACCATTGTGCCATCGTGCCACTTGATTTGTGAAAACTATTGGACCTCCTGTTGTGAGTTACTATAGCTTCATATCCCTGCCTTTATAAATCTCCACTGCTGGAATGAATCTGTGTTTCAACACAGTTTAAAGTTTATTTATTTATTAGTCGGGCTGCAATGAAGTTACTGTGAAAATCCCCTAGTCACCACACTCTGGCACCTGTTCAGGTACACTGAGGGAGAATTTAGCACGGCCAATGCGCCTAACCAGCACATCTTTCGGATTGTGGTAGGAAACCGGAGCACCTGGAGGAAACCCACGCAGACACGGGGAGAATGGGCAGACTCCGCACAGACAGTGACCCCAACCAGGAATTGAACCCAGGTCCTTGGCGCTGTGAGGCAACAGTGCTAACCACTGAGCCACCGTGCTGCCCTGTTGCTTGGTCAGGGAACTTGAGACTGGGTTGTGTTTCAGTTGCATCTTTACCCTCAGAAGCAGCAGGTTTTGCAGCATATGATATCCTGATGTGTGCATACATTAAAATCTTATTGTTATCTTTTCTAGACAAGTTTGAGATGTTTCCCTGTGATAAATTCTAGAATACGATCTCTCTGTTGACTTGGTATCTTCATCTCCCTCTTCTCTATTGAGGTTTAGTGATATTTTTGATCAGTGAAGCACAACTCAACCTACCTAACTGAGAAGCCAGTGTGTTACCTGGGGGAATGCCACCATCATCCTTTATAATTTGTTTAATGGCCCTTTTTTACCCTCAGTAGTAAAGGAATAGCATTCACCTTGCTGACAGCTGCTCAGAACTTGTACAATCTTCTTAGTGTAGATTTCCTCTAATCTGGCTTCTGATTTAGTGCTGTGCTCTCTGCAGGAGATCTGTGGTGTCTGTGAACAGTGAAAGGAACAGAAAGGCTCCTCAAATTGAAAAATCCTCACTGATATCCTGAGAGCCTAAACCAGGAGGCATGCATTAACTTTAAATCACATTTAGAAAGCAAAATAAAGACGTGGGACAGGCAGATAAGATTTTTTTTAAAAAAGATTAGACAGCCAGACAAAGAAAGAAAATATTTTTTTTTTGAGTCTCCAACACTAACTTCTGAAGAAATGAGGCTCCACACTTTTTAGGGCCAAAGACATTTGGCAGGAGTGATCATTAATCACATTGTTATATATTTAAAAGGATTGCAGGTTGCTTTAAGAGCTGATCACATGGTTTGATGGCGATGTCATTAGGGTGTTTGCACAGGCTGCTGTTTTACTTTGTTTGTACTCTGCAGTGCAGAGAACATCTCTTAATAAGACCCGTTGTGCATTAGCTTGAATCAACATGTTCAAACCATGTTATTTTCTTTTTGTTAAAACCCACAATCCCTAACGTAGTTAGGATATTACACACATCTTGGAAAATTCTCTAATTCTGATAAGGGCCAGCCCTGGTGTTTTCCGATGTGTTTTAACTAGCCCAAGGGGACGGCACGGTAGCATAATGGTTAGAACTGCTGCTTCACAGCGCCAGGGATCCAGGTTTGATTCCTGGCTTGGGTCACTGTCTGAGTGGAGTTTGCACATTCTCCCCATGTCTGAAGGGGTTTCCTCCCACATTCTGAAAGATGTGTTGGTTTGGTGCATTGCCCCGAACAGGCATCGGACTGTGGCGACTAGGGGAATTTCACAGTAACTTCATTGCTGTGCTAATGTAAGCCTTACTTGTGACTAATAAATAAACTTTAATCATTACAGTGATTTCAATGGTGTGTCTATTATGTCCTGTTGAGGAGAGGTGTATGTTTTTTTTAAAAGATGTTTTTATTGGAAGTTTTCATTTTACATTTGCTACAAGAAGCAATAAAATCCAAAATCTAGTCCAGTACAAAGTAATCATTATTCTACATAAACATACAGAACAGATCAGCAAATGATAAGAGAATATCATACAAATGGATCAAATTATCAATCATTGCAATCACCGTAGTCAGTGTCCCCTCTCAATCGGATAAAGGAAGGATGGCAGAGAGGTGGGGGAATCCCAGGGTAACAGGATAAAGCCAAGAGCACATGGCCCCATAGTGCATACCCTTCCCCACAGGATAATAGAGACAGAACTACATGATATATGAGACCTTATGGGGTAATATACAACCAACTGGGACCTAACTCAACATCCCAGGGCCTCCAAGCAATGAAAGAATAACCCAGAAAAGGGGGAACACTAGGATACTGCTATTGGTGCAAGATGTGACGTGGCAGTGTACACTCTCATGTACAGGAACCAGTCAGCCAAAAATGTGTGCACCTTGCCTAGGCTCACAACACAACAAACCTCCCTCTTCTCCCGCCATATCAGAGGCAATGATCAGGCTTCCCATCGCTGAAGAACTTAAACTATATTCCAACAAGGAAACCTTCCTGACAAGGAGAAGAAAAATTATCAAGACACCTATAACACGGTGTCTCAGGGAGAGATACAACTCTCCTCCTCCTGACAAGATAAGGGAAACCCTCTAGGATTAGCTATAACAAATCAGAACCTATATCAGCAAGCCCACATACCCAGGTAAAGAAAGGAAATCACAAAGAGAGAGAAGCATCAGGATTACCCAATAGACACCAGGCGTGGTCTTTCAACTTACACTTTCGCAGGAAGAATACCAGGAACAGAACACTGCACCTGCCCCCCCGCCGCAACCCCCCCTCCCACCATCTCCCCCCCCCCCCCCCCCCCTCCCCCCACCCCACCCATCCCCCAGGAGAGCCCAAACCTATTAGATGGACAGACTGGAAGTCTCCACTTGGAGGAGGCAAACTTCTCCACAGAGTCATAAAGAAAAAGGCCCTTCGGCCCATCGCATCTGCACCAGTCAAAGACAAACCACCCAACCATTCTAATGTCATTTCCCAGCACTTGGCCCATAGCCTTGTGTGCCTTGGCTTCACAAGTGCCCATCAAAATATTTATTAAATGTTATGAGTGTCTCTGCCTTCATCACCCTATAAGGCAGTGCATTCCAGACTCCCACCAGTGGGTGAAAACGTTTTCCCTCACATCCCCTCTAAACCTCCTGTTCCTTAACTTCAATCTATGCTCCCAGTCATTGATCCCTCCACTAAGGGGAAAAGTTTCTTCTCCAACCAGCCTAATCTCCAACCGAAGGCAGACTCCCAAATACGCTGACTTGCAGTCAGGCCCCACAGACAACAGGACACTACACCTCCAGGGGAGCCAAGTCTTAAGCCGGAGCAATCCAGAAACCTCGGGATGTCTTGGGGGAGGGCAACCTACTCCTCCATCTAACATACCCTCCACCTGACCTGGATAAACACAACCACTATTGCCCCTAACCTGCTCAACAACACACTAGAATAAGAGCCAACAAACCAAGAATATTCATATCACTCTTAGACATCAAACAAACTACCCCTTTCTCTAGGTACCCCAGAGGTGCCATTGAGGCCCCGCTATCAATGAGATTCGACCCATTTCCCCACATCAGAGAAACCCTAACAACCGAACCATCCATTCCATTAGCCAAAAAATCAAATAACCACTGTCCCTACCCTCACAGCCAATTCAAAATAGAAGATCAACCCAACAAGGCTAGATATCCAAAAATAAGTCAGCTACGCCCGGGTGTGCAGCAGGACATAATTCCCCAATCCAACACCATCAGAGATGCCAACGCCAAAAAAAACACCCAGTCTTTTCCAGCACACGTGACCTGTCTGTACTTTCTCGAGGAAACGAGCAAGGATTCCTGAATCCCAGAACAACAAAATTACAAAAGCAAAACGTGACTCTAATAGTTCTAAAGAGGACTTTCTTCACTCACAGTGAGGTCTTGTAAGGCCATACCAGCTATCTCTACACCAAACCACCCACCACCCTGCCGTGGGGCTACTCACCTTATCTAGAAAATAAAGTGAAGAGTACTAAAAATTGTACTCCCTCAGCGTAAACATAAGGATTTTTAAAAATCCAGGTAGATACTGTGCAACCCTCAGGTCTTAGAACCAACTCAGCATGCTCCCCAATGGAAAGAAGGAAACCCACAAACAATTAAACTACAGCTTCCCTCATTGCACTGTCGGAGCACGCCAGTGGATGAACACCATCAAGTAGAAAAGATAGACAATCCTGATTTTGACGGTGGAATTGGATATCAGGCCGCAAAAGCCTCTCTGCTGAGAGATTATGCACCCTTGTCAGGATAAAAGACAACATCAAGGGAACAAAGTTCAGGATTAATGATGAATTGCAGGATAATATAACCATCCACGGAGCTTGAAAAGGCCAAAGCCAGGATCACCGAGCATCTTCCAGGATCCATCCGGAATTTCACCAGAGCCTCTATACCTCCGCCACTTTGTCGACCTGAAGCCCCGGCGAAGAAAAGCCTAGGCCCCAGTGGGTGACAAGGACGTCCAACCACTTCCAACCCTTCTCGACCAGCCCCGAGAGCAAGACAATGTGAGACCAGTGGTCAGAGTCTTCGCCCGACCCCAGGCTTCGAAGAACGGGTAAAATGTGCTTCATTGAAATCGAGGCACTTTTCCCTCAAATCCAGATTGTGAAAGCAGGGCAGCCAATTCTGAAATTTGGCCAGGAATTCATCCTCAGCTTCCCTCGGGGACACCAGGCACACGGATACTCCTTCTCCAGCCCCATCTTCCCTGAGTCAGCCAGGATGTACAACACAGCATGCAGCAGGAATTCCAAAGACTGAAGGTGAGCCTTCCCCCAAGTAAAACTGCCTTCTCCCTTGACAGCATTCTCATCTCAGCTTCATCCAGTCTCTTTAAGATATCTCACAGTTCATCAACACGAGCACCAAGAATCTGCGCCAGGGATCTGAGAACATCATCCACAACTTCCTAACTGGATGTGTGTGTTCATGTTGATAGAAGTTGATATCACATTTTCTCCACTGTAAATGTGAGAACTGTTAGTCTTCTTGTTATTTCTATTGGAAAATCCGGGCCATTTTCCTTGCTTTCCTCAGACATTGTTCAGTTTTAAACCTTGACATCCAAGTTTGGACTTCATTCTTAACAAAAAAGAAAACACAACAGAAGCTGGTTGATAAAACCAATGGTAATACTGTCAAGTTATTTAGTAAGCGTTGCTGCTTGGGGCTGTCCAAAGAACAGCAAACAATAAATCCATCCTGGGAAGCTTTTTGCACAGCATTACAGGAAATAAAATCAAGCGGGCAGGCAGGATTTATTTCAATAGCAGGGCTGGGATCTTTCCAGCCGGATATCCTCCCTCACATTACTACGGTAAGTCTTGAAAATAAATTCAGGAAGTTATCATCATAGAATCCCTCCAGTGCAGAAAGAGGCCATTCGGCCCATCGAGTCTGCACTGACCACAATCCCACCCAGGCCCCACCCCCACAACCCAGTGCATTTACCCTAACTAGTCTCCCTGACACTAAGGGGCATTTTAGCATGGCCAATCCACTGTCTGGAGGTTAAAGATTAAATATGTCTCAGAAATGGGATTTTAGGTTGAAGGCTTTCTAAGGCAGAAAGACAAGATTGAGGTGGAAGATGTCTGAGGTGGAATAGCATATGAAGTCTGAAACTCAGTTCAGGGCAAGACTTTGGCATGAAAGGAATCGGATAAACCAGAAAATTATAAGCCAATTATTTTAGTTAATGATAACCAGCTGGGCGGCATGGTGGCACAGTGGTTAGCACTGCTGCCTCAAAGCACCAGGGACCTGGGTTCAATTCTGGTCTTGGGTGACTATCTGTGCGGATCTGCACGTTCTCCCCGTGTCTGCATGAGTTTTCTCCAGGTGCTCTGGCTTCCTCCTACACTCCAGAGATGTGCAATTTAGGTGGATTGGCCATGCTAAATTGCCCTTTAGTGTCCCAAGATGTCTAGGTTAGATGGATTAGCCATGGGAAATGTGTGGGGTTATGGGGATAGGGTGGGGGAGAGGGCCTGGGTGAGATACTCTTGTCAGAGATTTGGTGCAGGCTTGATGGGCTGAATGGCCTCCTTCTGCAATGAAAGGATTCTATGATTCCATGAATCTACACGACAGGATCAAATTAATAAGTACTCAGTCATCAGGGAGGGGTGCTCCAACGCACCCCTCCCTGATGAGCTCAATGCATTCTACGCCCGTTTTGAGCAAGAGGTCAGTGAGAGCATGCCCTTCACCCTGGAAGCCCTGGATGAACCTGTATCTGAGGTCACCACTGCAGATGTCAGAGCAGCTTTCTTGAAGGTCGACCCACGGAAAGCGACTGGCCCGGATGGGGTACCCGGCCGAGCACTCAGATCCTGCGTGGATCAGCTGGCGGAGGTATTCACAGACATCTTCAACCTCTCTTTACAACAATCTGAAGTCCCTATCTGGTTCAAGAAGACGACCATCATCCCGGTACCTAAGAAAAACCAAGCAGCGTGCCTTAATGACTATCATCATTATGAAGTGCTTCGAAAGGCTAATCATGGCATGAATCAATTCCAGCCTCCTGGACTACCTGGATCCACTACAGTTTGCCTATCACCGCAACAGGTCCACAGCAGACGCCATCTCCCTGGCCCTGCATTCAAGCCTGGAACACCTAGATAACAAGGACACCTGTGTCAGACTCCTATTTATTGACTACAGCTCAGCCTTCAACACCATTATCCCCATGAAACTCATCTCCAAACTCCGTGGCCTGGGCCTCAGCACCTCCCTCTGCAACTGGACACTGAACTTCCTAACTCACAGACCACAGTCAGTAAGGATAGGCAACAACACCTCCTCCACGATCATCCTCAACACCGGTGCCCCACAAGGCTGTGTTCTCAGCCCCCTGCTATACTCCTACATCTATGACTGTGTGGCCAAATTTCCCTCCAATTCAATTTTCAAGTTTGCTGACGACACCACCGTAGTGGGTCAGATCTCAAACAATGATGAGACAGAGTACAGAAAAGAGATAGAGAATCTGGTGAACTGGTGCGGCAACAATAATCTCTCCCTCAATGTTAACAAAACGAAGGAGATAGTGATTGACTTCAGGAAGCGTAAAGGAGAATATGCCCCTGTCTACATCAACGGGGATGAAGTAGGAAGGATCGAGAGTTTCAAGTTTTTAGGTGTCCAGATCACCAACAACCTGTCCTGGTCCCCCCCCCATGCCGACACTATAGTTAAGAAAGCCGACCAACACCTCTACTTTCTCAGAAGACTAAGGAAATTTGTGTTGAACATTATCAAAAGCCTTTCAAAAATTCATGCCAACCACATCCACTGATTTTCTTTATTTAGCCTCTTTGATATGTCTTCAAAGAACTCTAAAATTTGGTTAGATGTGATCTGCCTTTTAGAATTCTTTATTAATTGACCATTATTACCTCTCAGTTCTGATTTGATTTGGTTTGATTTATTATTGACACGTATTAACATACAGTGAAAAGTATTGTTTCTTGCGCACTATAGAGACAAAATATACCGTTCATAGAGAAGGAAACGAGAGAGTGCAGAATATAGTGTTACAGTCATAGCTAGGGTGTAGAGAAAGATCAACTTAATGCAAAGTAGGTCCATTCAAATGTCTGACAGCAGCAGGGAAGACACTGTTCTTAAGTTGGTTGGTACGTGACCTCAGACTTTTGTATCTTTTTCCCGAAGGAAGAAGGTGGAGATGAAGTCAGCTACAACTCTCACCAACTTTTACAGATGCACCATAGAAAGCATTCTTTCTGGTTGTATCACAGCTTGGTATGTCTCCTGCTCTGCCCAAGACCGCAAGGATCTACAAAAGATCGTGAATGTAGCCCAATCCATCATGCAAACCAACCGCCAATCCATTACCTCTGTTTAAACTTCCAGCTGCCTTGCCAAAGCAGCCAGCATAATTAAGGACTCCACACACCCCGGACATTCTCTCTTCCACCTTCTTCCTTTGGGAAAAAGATACAAAAGTCTGAGGTCACGTACCAACCAACTTAAGAACAGTGTCTTCCCTGCTGCTGTCAGACTTTTGAATGGACCTACTTTGCATTAAGTTGATATTTCTCCACACCCTAGCTATGACTTTAACACTACATTCTGCACTCTCTCATTTCCTTCTCTATGAATGGTATGTTTTGTCTCTATAGTGCGCAAGAAACAATACTTTTCACTGTATGTTAATACATGTGACAATAATAAATCAAATCAAATCAAACCAAATCAAATCAGAACTGAGAGGTAATAATGGTCAATTAATAAAGAATTCTAAAAGGCACATCACATCTAACCAAATTTTAGAGTTCTTTGAAGACACATCAAAGAGGCTAAATAAAGAAAATCAGTGGATGTGGTTGACATGAATTTTTGAAAGGCTTTTGATAATGTTCAACACAAGAGACTTACAGTAACAAAGGGCAGGAAAACTTCTCCCAGCTCCACATTACAACTGGTAGATCCCCATCGGCCAACCTGCCTTGCTCAACTTTTCCTGAACTTACCTGAGGGAAACTAGGAGCAAGAAACAAGTAGTTGTCAAGGAAAATGTCTGAGAAGGGTTGCCCACACTGCACCAAGTCTAGACTTGAAAATAGTCGCAGACCAATTTCTATTCCATCAACGTTCGCTTCTGTAGCAGACAGGAAATGATGGCAGAAGCCAGTGGGTGACTTGGAACCTGTTCTGTCAAAGTTGTTAATGTGAGTCTACAGCAGCCGGGCAGCAAGCAGGAAGTCAGATGTTTGACTGCCTATTTCTCCCAGTGCAAATCATGTGGCACATTACTTTCTACTTTGGCACTTGCAATGAGAAAGGGACAAAGCATACAGGGAGCAGGTAGCAGTCCAAAGCATCCGCCACACCCCCTGCCAGGGACAGATAGTCCTTGTACGCTAATTTGGCAGAGAGATCCAGTAAAGATGATGAAGGACTAGCAGAATCACAGAAATGTTACAGTGCAGAAGGAGG
Organism: Mustelus asterias; assembly: GCF_964213995.1. NCBI lineage: Eukaryota > Metazoa > Chordata > Chondrichthyes > Carcharhiniformes > Triakidae > Mustelus > Mustelus asterias. Next base: position 58,631,784 of record NC_135818.1, on the reverse strand, counting down.
CCATTTGGCCCATTGTATCTGCACCTTAGTGCCATTGTCTCATATTCTCCCCGTAACCCTGCACATTCTTCCTTTTTCAGATAACGGTATCGTTCCCTTGACTGAACCTTGCCTCCCCCACACTGAGGCAGTGCATTCCAGGCCCCAAACACTCGAAGTATGCAAAAACGTTTTCTCATTTCGCTTTTGTTTCTTTTGCCAATTACTAAAACCTGTTGCCTCTCGTTCGTAATCCTTTCACAAGTAGCAAGTTTCTCCCTATTTACCCTGTCCCGACTCCTTATGATTTTGAAAACGTGCTGTCAACTCTCCTCTCAATAAGCCCTGAAAGTAATACTGTTGTTGGCAGTACTTGGGGTTGAGGGTAACCATACATGGAGTGTCCCTGCAAGAGATTGATGTCAACAGCGGCGGTACACTGGGAATCCCCCGTTGCGTTCTCTGTGAGGGGATTTGCATAATTGCTAGAGATTTAAATATTGGTTTTGGGCTGGTACTGAATGGGATGTGGAGGGTGGGAGGGGGGGCTGGGGGATGCAGTTGAGGTCTAATGATAGTGACATAGTGGATCCTTGTATTTGGAAGCCATGTAAAGGAAGGAGGCATGACTTAGAGATGCCAGTGCTGATTTCCAGTGTGCTAAATGTGGTACTTCCAAAGAAGCAGATAAACGTTCAGGTTTGTGAGGTGGTAGATGTCTCTTAGATAGGATAAAGGTCAGTGTCTTTGCATATTCAGTCAGTGTAGAGGAGGTGGTTGCAGGCAGCAAAGTATGTTCAGGTACAAGTGCTTGTAACACATTCTCTCATTGAACATTGTTGAATATGGCCCATGGAGAATTTCTATTTACAAATCCAGGAATAAGGGCAAAGCAGAGGCAAAAAAACAAGTTCTCACAATCATGGACTGAAAATGCTAACACTTTTCACACTTTAAACTTTCATAATCCCCATTGGCTGAGCATCTGATCACCTAAAGCCAGACATTTTGACTAAAGGACATCATAATAAAGTATAGTTCCAGTAAAATAAGCTGATGCAGTAAATCATAGAATCCCTACAGTGCAGAAGGAGGCCATTTGGCCCATCGGGTCTGCACCGACCACAATCCCACCCAGGCCCTACTCCCGTATTTACTCTGCTTCCCCCCCCCCGCCCCGTCACTAAAGGGAAATTTAGCATGACCAATCAAACTAACCTGCACAATTTTGGACTGTGGGAGGAAACTGGAGCACCCGGAGGAAACCCACGCAGACACGGGGAGAATGTGCAAACTCCACACAGACAGTGACCCGAGGCTGGAATTGAACCTGAGTCCCTGGTGCTGTGAGACAGCAGTGCTAACCACTGCGTCACCCTGCCACCTCCAGAGAACCAATGGAAATATATTTATGAAGTCCCCCCTCCCCCCACAGTCCTGTAATCCAATAGGCATTACACGTAGAATATTTTTTTCTGAACTGGAAACATTGAGCTGAAGCCTCCAAGGCAGATCTTGCCTTATAGAGCAGAGCAGGCAAAGCAGGATGCTGTGATAGGGGAACATCTCTGATGCCACATTGCCACATTACACACCTCTTCTCTACGCCTCCCCTTTAGAATCTTAGAATCTTAGAAACCCTACAGCACAGAGAGAGGCCATTTGGCCCATCAAGTCTGCACCGACCACAATCCCACCCAGGCCCTACCCGCATATCCCTACATATTTACCCACTAATCCCTCTAACCTACGCATCCCAGGACACCAAGGGCAATTTTAGCATGGCCAATCAACCTAACCCGCACATCTTTGGACTGTGGGAGGAAACCGGAGCACCCGGAGGAAACCCACGCAAGACACGAGGAGAATGTGCAAACTCCATACAGACAGTGACCCAAGCCGGGAATCGAACCCAGGTTTGGCAAGGAAAAGATAACCCTATGTTAGTTCAATCGAGAGATGCGTGAAAGATATGTATTTCAGAAGAAAAACAGCTACCAATAGTTCAGAATATTTTTACAATGGCTTCAATGTTTTGATGTTGACATTTAATAAGCTCAAAGCCTCCTTCCTGCTGTGTATTCCAAACAAATGGAGGTTAGTTCTAGTCATGAGTTAATGCATTGTGCGATGTAATTGCCAAATCCAGTATGTCTAAATGATTAATAAATCTCTGAAGGATTGATGCACACACAGACATGTGTTGTGGACTCCTTCATTCCCCCCCCACCCCCCTCCCCTCCATGTGTTGTTGTATATTTTGATTTGAAGTAACTAAAAGCAGTTTAGTATAATAGTTTACACTTTTTAATTTAAGAATCTTAGTGACTGGGGAGTGGAAGGGATATTTCTTTCTGCTTTTTATGTGTACGGAGGCTGTGCAGTTCAGGCACTTCTAAACAGCTGAGCTGTGAGTTGGCAGTGTGAGATTTCACTGGGAGGAGGGGGTCATCTGTTGACAGGTTGCTGACGTTGCAGGAAGCTTGGGAATCTACTCTCTGGATCTTGTTCAAAATGGACGGTAAGTGATGTGTAAAAATGACTACTGCACAAAGCCTTTATTGACCTAAAATGACATCAGAGATGGCATGGATAAAACAAGCCACAGTGTACGAAGATATTTATCCAAACATCCCCCTTTTCATAGAAAGGAATAACATCTAAATGCCTGATTCATAAGTTACTCAACAGACACAGTCCGTAAAGAAAATGACTACGTGTGACGCTAAAAGTGATTTGTTCTACAGAGTCGGTTCCAATTTCACCTGCCCTTACACACACACTGGACGGGATTTTCCAGTCTCATCCGTGGCAAAACCTGTTCCAAGCGAGAATGGGAAATTTGGCTTTCCAGCCAAAACTCTATTCACTTGCAGCAGCACTGGAAAATCTCAGCCGCGAACAAGGATGGAAGATTTTGTCCATAATGTTCATTTGAAGCATTTGGGTCTTCAAATGGTATCATTTAAATTGTTGTTGGTTTTTTGTCTGGTTTCTTCTGGTTTCTGGGGTGACATTGCCTCTCTGGGGATATTTGCTGCCATGGTAATTGTCGCCTTTGTTGGGGAACGGTTGATTCTGGGATTGACAGTCAGTTGTTCAGGAAGTGAAATCAAATCTACCTCATCAGCTGCCTGCTGTGAAGGAGAGCTTTCCTACGTCCACGTAGATATCTATGGTTGCAATGATAGATCAGGCCATTTACTTTCACTGTGTATGATCAACCTTTTGACACAGCTCCCAAGTTGCCGTGTGGGTTGTCTCTTGTTGAATGTGTTGAATGTTTGCACTCTGACCAGCTCTCCAACTCTCAGCTCTGGCAACAGCTTGGAAGCTTTATTAAAGGGAAATATGGCTTTGTTTCTTCACTTTGACCTTCTCACTCATTCCTTCTGGCTTCAGTCATTTTTGTAGTTGTGGGAAGAGTAATCTGGGTGCGACGTGACATTAGGTGGGAGTGTTGCTATGCCCTAAAGTCGCCCTGTACACTTGTGTGCTGGATCTAAGTTTAAAGTTTATTTATTAGTGTCACAAGTAGGCTTACATTCACACTGCCATGCTAAATCCCCTAGTCGCCACATTCCAGTGCCTATTTGGGTTCACTGAGGGAGAATTTAGCATGGCCAATGCACCTAACCCGCACATCTTTCGGACTGTGGGAGTAAACCGGAACACATGGAGGAAACCCATGCAGACATGGGGAGAACGTGCAGACTCTGCACAGACAGTGACTTAAACTGGGAATTGAACCCAGAACCCTGGTGCTGTGAGGCAGCAGTGCTAACCATTGTGCCACTGTGCTACTAACCGAGTTTTTGATTTTTTTTTTAGTTCAATCTCGGCATTCAAAAGGGAATTAGGCTGTAATCTGATAACATTATTACTATATGGGATTCCTCACCCCATCTCCTCCGACTACCACATTAAGCGATGAATCTACCTTTTTGTTTTTTTACATGGTGCTGTTACAAATTGTGAGGTCTGGTCCTGCATTGAGGGTGAAGTCTTGGCACAAGGTCTTGGATATGAGCAGAATGGAGATCATGTTTATTCCTGCTGGTGTTTGTGGGAGAATAAGCTAAGCGTATTTTTGAATGACAGAAATGTGACATTCTCTCAGAGGAGAAAGGCATCCCGCTGATTTTGCCCTGCTGGACTTAAACGGAGTGGGAATGGAGGGATACAAAAGAATGGTCTAGTTTGGACCAGGGAGCGGCGCGGGCTTGGAGGGCCGAAGGGCCTGTTCCTGTGCTGTACTGTTCTTTGTACCTATCCAGCCCTGTATTAAGGGTCGTTTAATGGTTAAGTACCTTGCTGAATTCTGCAGTCACATGGAAGGCATGCAGATTCATAGCTGCTTAAGGTGGCACGGTGGCACAGTGGTTAGCACTCACAGCAGCAGAGACCCCCGTTCGATTCCCGGCTTGGGTCACTGTCTGTGTGGAGTTTGTGCATTTTCTCCGTGTCTGCGTGGGTTTCCTCCGGGTGCTCCGGTTTCCTTCCACAGTCCAAAGGTGTGCGGGTTAGGTGCATTGGCCATGCTAAATTCTCCCTCAATGTCAGGGGGACTAGCTAGGGTAAATGCATGGGGTTGTGGGGATAGGACCTGGGTGGGATTGTGGTTGGTGCAGACTCGATGGGCCGAATGGCCTCCTTCCGCACTGTAGGATTCTATGATTCACACCCCTAATACAGAATGTAATAAACTATTCAATTTCCCTCCATTATGATCATTTCTAAACTTGGTCAAATGGGTCAAAACTTGAATCATTTGGTTATAACACTGTCTGGTATAACCAGCACGGTGTGGGTTATAAATACATAATTAATCGGACTAATTTTAGCCCCCTCACGTTTTCCATTTTTCTCTCCTGAGAGTGCTAATTCACGTCGATACAGAAATTCCTTCATCCGCAATCCCAAACGGTATGATTCACAAGGCTACTTGTCTGTTGAGAAATCACATTCGAGGCTGGTCCTGATATCTGGCCAAGAATCCAATTTGGGATACTCATCTTGTGGCTCACAGCGCGCTGAGCGACGTCTAACTGCAAAGCTCCGAGCCATAGCTGTTAAAGATTGCGGTGAGGCCACTATACTTCTAAATCTGTTTAACATCAGGGTGGGTGGATTTATCCCTGCTGCAGTGAATCACTTAAAAAACATCATCACAACAAAATCAGCTCAGATTTATATAACCCATTTGGTGTAACTTCCAGTCAAGTGGAAATTGAGTTGGGTTGACAGTCCACTCCTAGTTTCTTATCTTCAAATAAAGTCCTCCTATCTTGCCTGATCTCCTGCCTCAGGCTAGCTCAGATCCGGCACAGTGTGTTCCTGAAGCCGAACACTGAGGGCAGCTCAATTAAAGTAAGTGGGGGCACTCTCTTTCTTCACGGCACTAGCTTCCGTAAATCGGGTAAGTTTAAAGGTCCAGACACTTTGACAAGCCAGGTGTAAGGTAAGTGGGTCAGATTTTGTTGGGTGGGAGCTGGTTTAGGTCAGGATCTGGAATGGGTGGGTGGGTTGAGCTGGGTTAGGGTAGTGCTGTTGAGGGGGTGTGGTCGGATTGGGACATACCTGGGAGGGAAGTTCATAGACTTTGACAGTACAAAACGAGGCCCTTCAACCCATGGTGCATGTGCTGGCCATCAAGCACCTATCTATTCTAATCCCATTTTTCGCCACTTGGTCTGTAACCTTGTATGCTATGGGGTTTCAAAGCTCATCCAAAAGCTTCTTAAATGTTGTGAGGTACCAATGTGTACCATGACCACTGGCCTATCACCCTCCCCACTCTGGAATGTCCTTGGCCCCAGCACCAGCGAGGCAACATACCATCCTGAAGTCTCATTTGTGACCACAGAAAGGCCCATCTAATTCCCTTACAAATTGAAACCCCCCAAACTATTGCATTCCCATACTTTCCCCTCTCACCTGCAGTAGAGCCAATCATGGTGCAATGAACTGGGCTGTTGCTGCTTTCACCTGCGAGGGGAGGAGGGAGAGTGTGTGTGAGGGGAGAGGGGAGAGAGTGTGTTAGGAGTTGGGGAGAATGTGTGTGAGTGAAGGGGGGAGAGTGTGGGTGAAGGGAGAGGGGAGAGTGTGTGTGTGAAGGGTGGGGTGAAAGTGTGAGTGGAGAGGGAGAGAGAAAGTGTGTGTGAGGGGTGGGGGAAAGTGTGTGTGAGGGGTGGGGGGAAGTGTGTGTGAGGGGTGGGGGGAGTGTGTGTGAGGGATGGGGTAAGAGTGTGTGAGGGGTGGGGGGAGTGTGTGTGAGGGATGGGGTAAGAGTGTGTGAGGAGTGGAGCGAGACTGTGTGTGAGGGGTGGGGGAAAGTGAGTGTGGGGGAAGAGAGAGTGTGAGGGGTGGGGGAGAGAGAGTGTGAGGGGTGGGGGAGAGAGAGTGTGAGGGGTGGGGGAGAGAGAGTGTGAGGGGTGGGGGAGAGAGAGTGTGAGGGGTGGGGGAGAGAGAGTGTGAGGGGTGGGGGAGAGAGCGTGTGAGGGGAGAGGGAGAGAGAGATTGTGTGAGGGGTGGGGCGAGTGTGTGAGGGGTGGGGTAAGTGTGTGTGTGAAGGGGAGAGGGGAATGTGTGTGTGAGGGGTGGGGTAAGTGTGTGTGAGGGAGGGGAGAATGTGAGTGAAGGGTGGGGGAGAGTTGTGTGAGGGGTGGAGGGAGAGTGTGTGTGGGGGTGGAGGGAGAGTGTGTGTGAGGGGGGGGGGAGTGTGTGTGAGGGGGGGGGGAGTGTGTGTGAAGGGGAGGGAGGAGAGTGTGAGGGAGCGGGGAGAGTGTGTGTGAAGGGGGTGGAGGGAGTGTGTGTGTGAGGGAGGGGGTGGAGGGAGTGTGTGTGTGAAGGGGAGGGAGGCGTGTGTGAGGGAGCGGGGAGAGTGGGGGGGGGGGGAGGTGGAGTGTGTGAGGGAGCGGGGAGAGTGTGTGTGAAGGGTGTGTAATTAAGGTGGACACCCAGAGGATTTAACGGTGAAGATCAGGAATTCTGTTCCGAGACCTGCAGCTTGAATCCTTATTCTAATTCTAATTCCACAATAGGCGTCATTTCACCAGTGGAGCCACCAAGTGGAGAACCTGGTTATAACACAGTAATAGAGAGTTGAGAATGATAGATCCACCAGTTTAAGGGGAGCTGTTGGTATTTATTATAAAGAATGCAATGTAAAATCACCTGGGAAAGTTGTCTGTTATTAGAGAATTCTACGGTGGCTTTGGGATATGGAGGCACAGCTTTACTTTATCTGCTTTGAGTTCAATGAGGAAATAACCAAAATCACGGAGGAAGTCAGCACTGTAAATGCAAGCATATATTTTCAGAAAACCTTGATAAACGTGTCATTTCAAGAGCTGATGGGTAAGATTTCGCCATGCAAAATTGATAAGAAATTGGTTACAATCTTTAGTGTTTTTGACAATGTAGTTCTTGCTGTGTTTTCAGTCCTTGGTTTGGTAATAGTTCCTTTCGTGCTACCCTATCCACTCTATGTAGCAAGCTGTTTCTAAGATCAGAATGTGCCTCACCGACAGAGAGAAAGAGGTTACAGAATTTATGAATGAATTTACCCCATGTACCAGTCTCCCTGTGATAATGAGACATTGATTTAACTCAGTTAATCCAGATAAATCTACCAGCTAGCAAATGAATTCATCCTCTAACAGAGCTTCCTGGAAGAATGGCATAGTGGCATATCGCTGTATGAGTAATTCAGGGCACCCGAGTTCGAATCCCACCTCGGCGGATGGTGAAATTCGAATTCAATAAAAATCTGGAAATAAAAGTTTAATGATGGCCATGAAACCCTTGTCGATGGTCAGAAAAGCCCATCTGGTTCGGTGATGTCCTTTAGGGAAGGAAATCTGCCATTCTTACCTGGTCTGACCTACATGTGACTCCAGAGACACAGCAATGTGGTTGACTCTTAAATGCCCTTGGGGATGGGTAATAAATGCTGGCCCAGCCAGTGGCTCCCACATCCCATGAATGAATTTTTAAAAATCACTGTCTTGAAAGCTCATGATGTGGAGATGCCAGCGTTGGACTGGGGTAAACACAGTAAGAAGTCTAACAACACCAGGTTAAAGTCCAACAGGTTTATTTGGTAGCTTATTTGGAAGGCTCACACCATCCTTACGGAATAAAGCAGGGCAGCTCATCACCCACTGAGGCAAGGTTGCATCCATTCTGGAAATGGAAGCATTTAATTTGACCATAAGACTGGCTAGCTGTCAGTTATCAAGAGAATACTAATTAATTAATTTCATCAATTTATATCAATCTCAATCACTTGTTACATCTGATTATAATTATAAACAGTTCACCATTTAGCCACTTCATGCTGTAATTCCTGTGACATAACTGAACTGCTTTTGTTACTAGTTATTCACTTTGTCAATTTAAAACAATTTTGCATATTTGACATTTAAGTACTGTTTATTATGTTTCCAAGGGTGGGAATAATGTATAACTTGTCTGAACTCTTTGATTTGACAAGAAAAGCTAACTCATTGACTTGACCTACTGTTATGCTAATTGTAATTAATTGAGTAAATTCGAGTATAGCCTGAACTGGTTGATGTAAGTAAGTTGTGCAAGATGAATTCAGGCTTCTAATTCCCTCTTTGTGTTAAACTAATTAGTAAATCATAGATGGTGAAGGATTGAGGATTCATGTGGTGACCTTAGAACAGTGGTTTCCAAACTTTTTTCACTGGGCCGCACTTTCGGAATAAAAATTTGCTGGCGCCACACCAAATTTTTTATTGATAAGAAATACATTCAAAAACAAAAAAAAACAACTCCTAGCAGTGCTTGATTCATAACATAGAACACAACTACTTTATAATATGATCATGGGACATCCAGAAAGTATAAAACAATGCTTGTTTAAACCATGTTTAAATGTTTCTTTGATTGTCCTTGAATCTTCCCGCCACACTTGCCATCTTCTCTCGCCGCACCAGTGTGGCGCGCCGCACCCTTTGGGAACCACTGCCTTAGAAGATGGTGGATCCTGTCGGATGGTTCCCTGAGCATCAGACTTTCAAAGTTATTTGGCAAAAATGTTTCATCGCCTGAACTTTCAAACAAGCACCAAAGCCTAACTTGGCTGGTGGTCATCTCCTCCCTACACACCTTGAGTCTGCACGTTGTCCCCGAGGTGACTGGTGGTGGAGTAGAGACCGTTCTCCACCTCCTTATGGGGATGTGACTTTGTAAAGAAGGTCTGGATGAGGTGGTTTCTGTTGCAGTTCGTCCTGAGCAGCTCCGTGATCAGGATTCTGCGCTCTCCGGGCTGTTTCCAGGGATGCACAGAGATAAACATCAGCTGTTGCTGGAGGATCATCAACTTGGTGAAAGATATTTTTGATCTGCCCACAACTCGTTGGTCTTCCAGCACAAGGAGTTGTCCCTGACTGAGTGTTACAGAGTGGCACATTTCAAAGCCCAGGACTACGTGCTGAGGGACACATTAAATCTTGGGGCAGCCACCACCGAGGTGCAATAGGGAAGTTCGCTGTCGAAAACCTCTCAGCTATTGTGAACCGACGGAGTGGAACTACATAGAATCCCCTCAGCTGTAGGACTCACATTAAATGTATACAGTGAATATTACATGTACCATAATTGTATGGAAGCACCTCAGAGTGCACCTTGATCCAGGTAGACCACTTAAATACTTTTGCACCATTTGTAATTACCATTTAGAAATGTCTGTAATGTTTGACTGTATTAAAGCACCTCAAGGGTGCAACATGACGTATGTAGAGAACCTGAATATTATTGCATTTTGAAATGTTTGTAATGTCCTTTGAGATATGTTATGAATAGTGTATATTTTTGCAAAAAAATGTTCATTTGGTGACCTTGATAAATATTCTTGTCAGTCTGTTTATTTTTATATTATTTACCTCACTTTTAACCAGTTTAGGATTTACCAATATCCTAGTCTCTAAAATTGATCTAAGTATCTCTTAAATATCTCCCCCAACTCCCAATGATCTTCTAGTAACTCACCCAGTTGTCCTCTTATAGGGTCCCACCTCACATTTAATAACTCTTCCTTTACTAACAGCGTTGTAGATTTCTGGACTTACTAAAATATTTCTGAGATTCTTAAGGTATTTTCTTCAAACTCAACCCTCTCTCTCCATGCTTTCTCATTCTTTTTTATCTGTATCACACTCTCCGCCACAAATGTCCTGAAACTTGAAGCAGTCTCCTTTTTAGTGGTGCACTTAGTTTGAACTTTTGCAATCTCATTTCAAAAATATCCCAATGGTAACCTAAATGTGCTAATGTCTCTTTCCACATCATTTAAGCTCCACAAGCAAGCTGATGAGGTCATCAGGAAGGCAAGCGTGGTTTTAAGTTGTATTAACAGAACAGCACAATATAAAAATAACTAGATATTTATACATACATTGGCTGTACTGGGACTTAGCATTGCTATTATTAGAGTAATGTGTTTGGTTTTTAGTCTCCGCACATAATAAGGGGTATATTGGAATCCTGGAGAGGAGCGTAACCAAAATAGAACTAGACTGTGGGCTCTTAGTTATAAGGATAGACTTGATGAATTAGAATTATTTTTATTAGAGCAATAAAGCTGAGAAGAGCTGTGGCAAAATTTTTCAAATGAAAAAGAATAGATGATTAGATATGGACGTGAATGGGACAACTCAACAGTGTGCGTAGAAAAGATACAAGCAAAAAGTTAGATTAGGTGCCAAGAGATTTCTTTTCACAGTCAGTGTACTCTGCAACAGATTACGGAAGTGGGCAGGCAGTATGAACTCCCTACCAATCTTGAAAAAGGAGAGGGAAAAGTTCCTGAGAGAGGATGACATTTCAAGTAATAAAAAACAGGATGTACAGTAGCTGAGAATAACCAGAATAAGCTCCCCGTCTTAAGTCACCTTAGGGGATTTTTTAAAACCAATTTGGGTTTGGTTCTTCTTGATTTTTTTTTATCCTTTGCAAGAGATTGTGCAATGAATGAAGGTAGGTCAATAAAATATAAAAGTAGCTCTGACAAAGGATCATCCAGACTTGAAACGTTGGATCTACTCCCTCTCCACAGATGCTGTCCAGACCTGCTGAGATTTTCCAGCGTTTTCTGTTTTGTGTGTGAAGGTAGGTCGATATTGTAGATTGTGGCTGCTTACAGAGGACATGATTGGGTAGTCTTTTCACATCTTTTTTGCTTTCATATTCATTCAAGTTTCAATAAACAATTAACCAATAAGAATTACTTCTGTAAGACAACATTATTTTAAAGAGGGAATGTGAGGATGACCTGTATGATGTCCTCGATGAGAATTCTGTTTAAGTTTAGCGTGACACCTCCAAAGTTATATATTTACTTCAGTTGTGGGCTAAAGATAAAATAATCGTTAACAGATGCAGCAAACTAGGTTGAATATGTTTGTCTTTTCTCTTCCCCTCATTCCTGCTCCTCTTTGACTTTGTTCTGTGTTGATTGTAATTCTGTCTCCTTCTTTGCACTGTTTCATAAAGTTTGAGGTGTAAAACCAGCAGTGCTTAGTACGTCAGTATCTCACCCTCAAGTCTACTCCCAAGACCCTGCCAGCTGCCACAGTAAACCTCCTCTTTGAATTTGCACTCATCATGTAATTGACAGCCGTGTCATGACAAAATGGGGGGGCGGAGGGATGGAATAGCATAGACATACCCCAATGCCACTGCCATGCCTGTCCATACACTAGGATGGTTATCAGAAAATCAGTGTTTGCAATGTTTTCATCCTTTGAACTGAAAATCAAGGGGCACATGATTTTTTTATTAAACTGCATTTGAGCCCACTTGCAAGGGTTTTTGAAATATTTCATCCGACATGTCCCTTGTAACTCATTTCAGAAATATCCCACAAGGACTCTTGCGCCCACAGCTCTTTCTATCAGGCCCACATGGCTGTAGGTTTGGAGAACTCTACCATTGTGGTTTCCAGGTGTGAACAAAAGGAATTACTGGAGTTCAATCAGCTGAGGCGACACAAGCAAAGAGCACTGGTGAGTTGGCTCTTTCTCCATTTAAAGTCACTTAAGATCTTGAGGGCATTGACTTTGAAGGTTATCTTGCAACAGTGACAAAAATCAGCCTATTCCTGAGCCAGGCTGGCTGATCAATCAACAACAATCAATACCCTTTAGAAGAGAATGCAGGAGGGACAAGGTTACTCAGGGATTTATCAATAATGATGTGGATTTTGAATACAGTAAGATCCTGAGGGGTATTGACAGAATGGATGTGGAGAGAATGTTTCCTCTTGTCAGAGGATCTAGAACTCGGGATCAAAAATTAAAACTAAGGGGTTGCTCATTTAATATGGAGATGAGAAGATTTTTTTTCTCTCAGAGGGTAGTGAGTCTCTGGAACTCTCCACCTCCAAAGGCAGTGGAAACAGAATCTTTGAATATTTTTAAGACAGAGCTGGATAGATTCTTAATTGCCAAGAGGGTGAAAGGTTATCGGGGGGGAGGCAGGAATGTGGGGTTGAAGTTGCAAGCAGATCAGCCATAACTTTATTAAATGGCAGAACAGGCTCGAGGGGCTGAGTGGCCTACTCCTGTTACTAGTTTGTATGTTTGTAGGTTACAAACCAGTGGAAGTGAAAAGGACAGGAACGATGAGCAAGCAGATCTTAGTGTGGGACAGGATGTGGCCAGTTGAATTCTGGTGAGTCAGTTCATGTACAGTGGAGTTTGGGGAAAACCATGATTTGGAGAAGCTAAGCCTTGCGACCATTAAATAGAGAATAAGGGCTTCATTTGGTCTGGAAGTGAACCAAGGGCAGTGTGAGCGCTGTTGCAGAGAGGGAAGAAAATATTATTATTGACGGGTTAAAATATAATTTGAAGCTCAACTTAGGGGAGGCAGTGGTGTAGTGGTATTGTCACTGGATCAGTAATCTAGAGACTCAGGATAATGCTCTGGGGTCATAAGAACATAAGAACTAGGAGCAGGAGTAGGCCATCTGGGCCTCGAGCCTGCTCCGCCATTCAATAAGATCATGGCTGATCTTTTCGTGGACTCAGCTCCACTTACCCACCCGCTCACCATAACCCTTAATTCCTTTACTGTTCAAAAATTTATCTATCCTTGCCTTAAAAACATTCAATGAGGTCCTGGGTTCAAATCCCACCATGGCAGATGGTGAGATTTGAATTCAATTAGAATCTGGAATTAAGAGTCTGATGATGACCATGAAACCATTATCAATTGTTGTAAAAAATACCCATCTGGTTCACTAATGCCCTAAGAGAAGGAAATCTGCCATCCTTACCTGGTCTGGTCTACGTGTGACTCCAGTTCTACAGCAATGCAGCTGACTCTTAAAAATGCCCTCTGAAATGGCCAAGCAAACTATTCAGTTCTAAGGCAATTATGGATGAGCAACAAATGCTGGTCCAGCCAACAATGCCCACATCCCATGATTGAATAAAAAGAAAATCAAACCTCATTGTTGGGTTCAACCTGGTGGAACAACTGGCAAGGTGGATGGAATCGGGGAAAGGATGTAGCACTTTTGCCTTCATACAATGTTAATTTGAACTAGTTCTGATTCATTCATAACTTGTTGTTAGACATAGCATCTGATCAGCTGGCGATACTAGTGGAGCTAATAGTTGTCTACATGTGCAAACTGATCCTGTGTTTATTATTAATGTAAGAAGTTTAACAACACCAGGTTAAAGTCCAACAGGTTTATTTGGTAGCAAAAGCCACACAAGCTTTCGGAGCCCCAAGCCCCTTCTTCAGGTGAGAAGAAATTTCTATGCACCTTAATTTTAAATGACCAACCCCTTATTTTGTAGCTATGCCCACTTATTTGAGACTCTCCCATTCGTGAAAACATCTCACCATCTACCCTTTCAAGTTCCCTCAGGATCCTAAATGTTTGAATAAGGTCAATCCTCATTCTTCTAAACTCCAAGGAATGCAGACCCAGACTATTTAGTCTCTCTGGATAGGACAACCCTCTCACCCCAGGAATTAGCTGGTGAATCACTTTTTGACTGCCTCCAATCTTACTATATTAGGCAAGGGGATTTTCCACAGTATTTATTCAAGGTGAGGCTTCACCAATACCCTGTACAATTGCAACAATATGGATAGCTAGAAATCATTTGGTAGAGGATAATAGTCTACACCCGGCCTCCGTACAATTTGCCAAGGAAGGAGGAAAATTCAACTTCTTGGCACTTCTATCTACTATCCAAAGATTCCTGCAGGGAAGTGTAGTTGCAGGTGGAGGAGGCGGGCACATTTGATTCCTCACAAGTTTGTCACCATCACCAGCTCTCGATACAGTTCCCACTTCCAAAGATCCAAATCTGAGGGCCACAAATTCATGCATAGCTTCTGTGTTACTGAGTCACTGTTTGAATTGACTCAACCATCTAAAACATCTGCCATTCTTTAGGCAAATCCTTCTATTCCCAGGTAGCTTCAAGTCAAGAGTAAAGCACATTTTACAACTCTCGTTCTTTAACCCTTCCCTTTTAAACACTTCATCCTGAATTCTTTTGCTGCCTTCCAACAACAATGTTGTCAGCTCATCACTCGCAATGACTTCTCTTCCAACCCTTACATTGTTACCTCGGGAGCACCTCCCCAGTTCCATCCTTGAGCTTTTCATTGTTTAATTTGTTGTCCACTGATGATATTAATAATAAAGATGGGGAGATGCCGGCGTTGGACTGGGGTAAACACAGTAAGAGGTTTAACAACACCAGGTTAAAGTCCAACAGGTTTATTTGGTAGCAAAAGCCACAAGCTTTCGGTGCCTTCAGCCCCTTCTTCAGGTGAGTCCTGAGCTACAAAATAAGGGGCTGGTCATTTAAAATTAAGGTGCATAGAAATTTCTTCTCACAGAGGGTGGTGAATCTCTGGAATTCTCTGCCCCAAAGGGTAGTGGAGGTCTTTTGGCTAAGATTAAACATTGGATCAAGCCCAAGATGGGGGCAATGCTGTATCTTGTCAGCTTGGCTCTTTTTTGTCTCCCTCGTGGAGCCATTTAATTGGATTCAATTGGATTTTGAATTTGGGTTTTGGAGTAAGCAAGGAATGGATTTGGATTTGCCTGGTCCATTTTGAGCATTGGCTTTGTAACTTTAAGAATGGAGTAAAAAAAGGGTAGTGGAGACTGGATCATTCGAAGTATTTAAAGTATTCATTTTTCATTCTGCTCCACTTCCTTTTTTTTGATCTTATTCTTTCTCTGCACTTGATTTTCTTGTCTACTTTCTTCATTCCTGAAGGTATTGCTGCCTGCTGTAAAATGGCTCCACAACTCCAGCTATCCAAATAACCATTGTTCAAGTGTGAGCTTTGAGAGGCGGCTTAGTGGTGAATATTTGGACACAGTGGGTATTGCAGTCAAGCCCAATCAGTCCTCAGTTAGGTCTCCACACATACACACTTCCGACACGGATCACAGTAACAATTTGCAGCAAAGAATCTAGATGATCTCCCTTTCCTCTTAAACAGGCCCTCCCAAGAATAATGGGATCAATTTTATTTCCCAAATATTTCCCCATCTGAGAATCAGCAAACAGAAACACAACTCACAATGCATATAGTAGCATTAATGTTTCTTCAGAGGTCAAAAGAGAAAGAGGTGATCCGGAGAGTGGTTAAAGAGGATGGTTTTAAGACAAGCGTTATAAGATAGGAGTGGGAGGTGAAACGGCTGTAGGAGAGTGGTGGGCAACCTGCATGTGGCCCATCAGGGTTCTGAGGGCAGCCCCAAGACATTTTGTTGCCAGATTCTGCTGGTCTCCACTGTGTAGCTTTTTCCTCCCGGTATTACTAAAGTGATATTCACATAATAGTCACCTGGAGTATTGTGTGCAGTTTGGTGTCCTTATCTGAGGAAGGATGTCCTTGCTTTAGAGGGGGTACAGCAAAGGTTTACTAGGCTGATTCCTGGGATGGCAGGTCTGTCATAAGAGGAGAAACCAATTCGGTTAAGATTATATTCACTGGAGTTTAAAAGAGTGAGAGGGTACCTCAAAGGAACTTATAAAATTCTAACAGGATTAGACAGGGTAGAGTCAGAAAGAATGTTCCCGATGGTGGGAATAGGGGTCATAGTTTGAGAAGAAGGGATAAACCTTTTAGGACAGAGGTGAGGAGAAATTTCTTCACCCAGAATGTGTGGAGTTCACTACACAGAAAGTAGTTGAGGCCAAAACATTATGTGATGTCACGAAGATAGTAGATATAGCTCTTGGGGCTAAAGTGATCAAGGGATGTGGGGGGAAGGGGGATCAGGATATTGAATTTGATAATCAGCCATGATCATAATGAATGACGGAGCAGGCTCGAAGGGCTGAATGGCCTATTCATGCTTCTAGTTTCTATGTTTATTTTTCTGGAAAGCAAGGGGACATGAAGTGAGGTGCGTGCTGATTGCACGCAACAACGACTGTGAGAGCTGTGCATTCCCTCTGTGTCCAATCAAACAGCGCTGAGTATGGTGTAAGTAAGGTAAG
Organism: Mustelus asterias; assembly: GCF_964213995.1. Lineage (NCBI taxonomy): Eukaryota > Metazoa > Chordata > Chondrichthyes > Carcharhiniformes > Triakidae > Mustelus > Mustelus asterias. The sequence goes on along the minus strand of NC_135818.1, from coordinate 58,615,282 downwards.
TGTATTTATTTTGTTTTTATCATTTGAAGTTGATGGTTCTGTTAATATACAGATGATTAAGCATTTTCTATAACTTATGAAATATTTGGTGTGTCTTCAATATATTTAATCTTATTGGTGGGATCATGGTTAGTGGACAAGCCTGATTTCAAATCTGTGGCCCACTGAGATGAAGGCGAGCCAGTCATAAGGCCCCCTCACTAGCCTAGCTTACCCATCACTGCTGTAGGACATAGGCAGGGATTTCAAAGCCTGGTCGCTCAGCATGGTCACCAGTGGTGAGGCGAAGGAAGAGGCTTCACAAAAGGCCACCACTGGAAGAACAGACTTCTTTAGGGTAAAATATTATGGATGCTCGAAATTTCAAAATAAAAACAAAAACTGCTGGAAATATTCAGCAGGTCAGGCAACATCTGTGAAAAGAAGGCAAAGCTCACATTTCGGGTTGCAATGAAATGTTCTGATGAAAGATAATTTTGACCTGAAACGTTAACGTTGTTTCGTTCCACAGATGCTGCCTGACCTGCTGAGTATTTCCAACATCTTTTGTTTTTATTTGCAAGTTTGTCAGAGGATGGGGGTTGGGGAGCAAGGGTCTGCTGTTGTGGGGTTGGGGAAGATGTGAGAGAGAGAGGAGAGGAGAGGAGAGGAGGGGGAATGGTGATGAAGGGAGATAAACACAGAGAGATGCTTGTTGGAGCCATGCATGTCAGTAGCATTGTCCAGCTCGATCCCCACTCAATGTATTGTTGCCAAAACCCTCATCCAGACTGGATTATTCTAGTGCTTCCCCGCACAGCCTCCGCGTACTGTAACTTCATCTCATCCAAAATACTGGTGTCTGTAACCTAACCGGAGTACAGTACTTCACATCTATCACATGGCAACAAGGACAAGAGAGAGGGTGGTCAACCATATTTTAGGCAGCAGGGAAGGTGGGGTTTATTTGGTAGCAAATGCCATTAGCTTTCGGAGCCCTGCTCCTTCGTCAGATGGAGTGGATATCTGCTCCCAAACAAGGCACACAGAGACACAAAATCAATTTACAGAATACTGATTAGAATGCGAAATCGCATGCGAAATCACAATTGATGACTGCTGTGTGGAGAGTGAGAGAGAAACAAGGAACCGTTTAGATGGGAAGTTGATTAGCCTGGTGGGAATGGAAGTGGATTGTGATCAACTCGGAGGGGGCTTGAGGAGAAAGAAAACTAGGAAGGGCAGGGAATTCCGGACTTAATGCCAGTTTGACTTGGTGGAGGAAAGCAGCAAATGGAAGCACTGCTGGAATTCTATCGCCCTGTCTGCCACGGGAATTGGAGCAGGCAAGGGGCTGACAATGGGCAAGGTCCATTGACCTTGGGCAGGATTTTATGGTTTTGGGACAAGCGAGATGGGCAAGAAAGCCACGTCCTTTGTGGTAGCACTCACTCACACACACACACACACAAACACACCCTACATAACTGCTCTACAGATAGTTCCCACGCTTTAGAAAGGCCAGAATGTCACAACTCACCCAGTTCCAAGAAAAGTAAAGGGGGTGGGCTCTTTTCGACATTTAACCAAGAGTAAGTGGGCACTGGTATTCTAATTTGAGAGAGGGTTAGTCATTTCGAGGAGTTGATGTCGATAAATAGCATCCAGTGAGGGGATCAGCCTGGATGGCAGGAGGTACTGTGTAATTCCAGTGTCAATGAAGTTGCATTTTTGGACATTTGCTAACGTCACTGATGCCAGTACCGGCGTCCTCTCCTCTTCTCTCTAACAACCCACGGTTTCTCAATTTAACTAAAGCAGCCTTAAACCTCACAGGCCATATTTGGCGACCTTTTGCTTTGACATGTGCCTGAGCAAAAAAGTGGATGAAACATTTATAAGGGGAAAAGGAGTTCACAACAAGTGGCAGATTCTGAAACATTTGTACCTCTTTAAGGCTGTTTAGCCATTCAGTCGGTCAAAGTGCTGCTGCTGCTGTGTGTGTACTGGGTGTTATATTGTTTATAGAGAAGGGGATTTCCAGAGACAGAGGAAGTGATATTGACACAAGGGGCTTTCCAACCAGCAGAGTCAGTCAGTGCAGTGAATGGATCCGTGCTAGCACCAGCAGCACACACACACAGAAAAAAATGGGGAATTTTAACATTGTGCAATCGCTCCTTTTCAGTACAAGGCGTTCAAAATGGCAGCAATGAATCAGAGGTGCTTTTCGAGTGCATTTTTACCAGAAGACGCCGTTTTCCGGTCGCCTGCCCCGCGAAACTGACACGTTCGGCTCCGGGACTGAAAGATAGAGAGACCGAGGCACACACTCAGCGAGTGCGAGGGTGCAAGATCCATAGGAGAGAAGGGGGCCGCGTTCGGATGAAGAGCAGCATTTGGGGTTAGTACCGGTTGGAGGGATCAGGGAGGGTTGGAGGGCGAGTGGGGGTTCAAACAGATCCACACTGGAGCTGCCGGCTGGAGGAGGAACATTCCCACCTCCTTGCCCAGCCCGGCATTCAGCCTGGGAGACTGCTGGGTCCTACACTCTCGGTAGGCGGACTCAGTGGCTCCTTGTATGAAATTCAAACAACCTAAAAAAAACACATACACACATTTGGTGGGACAAGTTGGTTTAACCACACATACAGCCGGGCTCTGCATACACATTGCATCAATATCCCCCCTCTCCGCCTGTGATAACTAAACTGGCAGCTCAACTTTACAGTATAGACTGAATACCGAGTGGCCTTTTAAAGATCAGACACACAAGTTACACAGGAGGGATTATTCTGTTAAAACGCTAACTGGAGATGATGTAAGTGTAGATTTTAAACAGATGTGTCAATGTTCCATATTGACTCCGACTTTAGTGACTTATAGCAGTAGTTAACCAGGTTGAAAGGCTTGTAGCAGTAGTTAAACAGGTTTAAAGGCTTGCAGGAGCAGTTAACCAGGTATAAAGGCTTGCAGTAGTTAACCAGGTTTAATGGCTGCTGGAGTAGTTAACCAGGTTTAATGGCTTGTAACAATAGTTAACCAGGTTTAATTGCATGCAACAGTAGTTGACTAGGTTTAATGGCTCACTACAACTCACCAGGGAGAATGAGTAAAGTGCTGTGGATGGGGTGTTTCTGGCGCTAGTTGTCGCCTCTTTGTCTGCTCCTGTAGCCTCTGCAGTGACCTGGTTTGTTCTGTCGTGAGTAGTTTGCTCATGCAGACAGAGTTGTAACCACGTCAAATGCCTTGTGTCTCTGAACCTCCTCTCAGCGAAGGGGGGGGGGGGGCTCTGCATAATGCCCCTTTCTGTTGTTGGAATAAGTCGCAAACGATCAAGCCTGTGAGGTTTAAAAGAGCGCTCTATTTTTTAAGCAGAGTTGGTAGCCGAATGGAAAGGGTGAATCAATGGAGGAATGCATCACCAAGTTGACCCAGCAGCATGCAGTTCATTCTTAGAACAGAACAGGTGAAATCTGCTGACTCTTGTCAATGGAAACCGGGGCGGTTCACTGCTTTTTGCTCGCCAGTTTCGAACACTGTGTAAAGTGAGCACCTAGTTTGTATCCTGTTTGCATTGGGTGCAGCAAGCCCCTGGGTAAAGAAATAAAATAAGGTTAAGCACAGAAGCTTGTTGTTAAAGTAACAAAGGGCAGAGAGAAAATTTTGAGGTGATCCATTCTTCTCCCCACCCCCTCAGAGTGAGTGTTGTTCTCCGTTTATTTTCTAATGGGGGGGCGGGGGGGGGGAGGGGAGAGAGGAGACTGCTGCCAACTTTACCAACTGTGGTACCATTTCAGCAAACATCAAATTCTGGAAAGCCTCTACAGGCCACTCACCACCTGTGTTGAGAATGGGGAATGGCAGTTTTGGCATCCATTAGTCCTGTTCCCTCTAACAGATGTTGCCTGACACACTGGGATTCCAACACTTGCCCTTTCTGTTTGAGTATTTTACAGACTTGGTACAAAAGCAAAATATGTGGAAAAGCTGGGATCCTTTAGAAAGTTCAGCATTTACTAGGGGGTGACATTCAATTTTCCGGTTGACATTTGGCTGTCATTGTACTCTATCCCGAGTGGAGAAGACTTGAATTTGACAATCTTAACCAGTGTTGGCAGATCGAGAGGTTATACTAGCATTGGGGCCCATGCACACTTTGCCTGTTCCTGTAGTTGGAGAGTATTGATTCAAGAAATGAAGGCCAAAAGATTTGCAAATGTTGAACAACTCAATGTTTTAAGTTTAAATATTTTGGGGAGGCAGTATAAAGGCATATTTCATTTTATTCAACATTTTGTTTTGGTTAGTTTTGCATTCTTCCCTTCTCTTCTACCTCTGGTGACGTATCAGTTTCACAGGTTCTCTGTAATACTGCACAAAGCGTCATTTGAGGCGAATCATAGCACTCAATTGTAACAAAGATCTGATTCCCAGATGGTGCCTTATTACACTATCCTTGCTTCTTAGGCTCCTATTTTTTGTTTTTGTAACTGATTGGAAAAGGGACAGAGAGGCTAAGTAGAGGCCAGTTGTCATTCTTTATGTATGAACGTAGACAGCGAGTGCCATCAGGTTATTCGACTCTGGTATTCTTTAGCGCTTCACCCTCTTCACCAAGTGTTCACACTTGTTTAGAACATAGGGCCACTGAGTTTATGATTTAAGATTGGAAACTTTTTTTTTGCCTTCGTGAGCCTGGGGACACCAAAGCTGAATTGCAACATCCCATCACTGTCTTGCCGAGATCCACTAGCTCAGCATCAAGTGTTGAGCTTGGGACCTTTCTGGATTGTACTGTGTCTTTAGTCTATTGGGAAGATGGCAGTTAGTTAAATTAGAAACACGCGCACAAAATGTTGGCAATAAGTAGCGTGCTAGGTGGAATCAGTGGAGAGAGAACAGATAAAAGGTCAAACACCTGAAATGTTAAGTCTGTCCCCACAGATGTTGAGTATTTCCAGCATTTTCTGTTTTCTTTTAGATTTCCGGTGACCACAATATTTTGGTGTTTGTGTGAGTTAACATTGAATTGTGTAGAGGAGCACACATTGTACAATTTCATAACTTATGTTGATTATACACAGACAAGGAAGGACATAACCATTCCTTAAGGGTGTAGCTTAATTATTTTTGGAAGGCTGCCCATCCTTGAATGTATCTGTCACTTGGATGGAAAAACAATAGTTTACTTTTCAGTTTATTTAGAGAAATATAAATAAAACCTTGTTAGCTAACTACAATTGACTAGGATTTTTATTTGGGTCTAAAACTCTACTAAATTTGTCCATTTTATCTAAACAACTTCCATTCTACATTTAAGACGTCACAGAAACAAAGGAGTGGCACAGTGGTTAGCACTGCTGCCTCAGCACCAGAGACCCGGGTTCAATTCCGGCCCTGGGTGACTGTCTGTGTGGAGTCTGCATGTTCTCCCCGTGTTTGTGTGGGTTTCCTCCCACAGTCCAAAGATGTGTGGGTTAGGTTGGTTGACCATGCTCAATTACCCCTTAGTGACAGGGAGATTAGTAGGGTAAATACATGGGGTTACAGGGATAGGGGCTTGGTAGGGTTGTTGCTGATGTAGAAGCGATGGGCTGAATGGCTTCTTTCTGCACTGTAGGGATTCTATGATTCTAAGATACCTAATAAAATTGACAGTAATATACACACTTGAGGAAGATGGATATTCATTGGCCATGGTTCCTAAATACTATGTTTGACATGTCAGTTTTATAGCATGTTTAATACCTGTTGTACCAAAGATTCAGTATAGTTTCTTTCATTATTGATGACACTCCACTCTCCTCCTCCCCCTCCCCTACCCCCCCTCATATAATCTTTGGTCCCCATTGTTGTAAAGAAGAAACACTATTAATTTAGTGCCTTTCTCAACAATGGGCCATCCCAATATTGGCCAGTGAAGTCCTTCTTCTGAAGTGTAGTTATTGTTGTAATACAGGGCAATTCACATGGCCCCACTATAATAATAATAATGATCTGGTTGGTGATGTTGATTAAAGGATAAATATTGGTAAAACTATCAGGGGGAATTTCTTGTAAAGCAAAATACTGCAGATGCTGGAATCTGAAACAGAAAATGTTGGAAAATCTCAGCGCATCTGACAACATTCGTGGAGAGAGCACAGAGCCAACATTTTGAGTCAAGACAATCCTTGAAGGGTCTCTCCACAGATGCTGTCAGACCCGCTGAGATCTTCCAGCATTTTCTGCTTGTGTGAGAGAATTTCTTAGCCCTTTGCCCTTTTATAACTCGGAGCAAACCGAACTGCAGCTTACATCTCATCCAAAAGTTAGCACCTCCCACAGTTCCCTCAGTATTGTGATGAACTGACAGCCTACATTATAGACTCCAAGCTTTGAAATAAGACTTGAACTCATGATTTTTTGAATCAGAATGCTCCCATTGTAATTGGTGAGAAAGAAGGGGGATAAGTAAAGGTCAGCAACGGGTGGAACACCTTTATCAAATGTCCAAGTCTACTCCTGCAACTGTGATCAATTATCTCAGTTGCAATGATGGCCGAAGCATTATAGTCTGCTTTGGCTACAGAGTTTAGGGGGGAGAACAGAAAATTATGCATGGATTTTGCTCTTTATTATTACCTAATGACCTCTGATAAATGTTGTGGGGATGTTGGGCAAGATCAAGCTGCGATACCTTTCATATCAGGAATGTCTTCAATACTAATCAAAAGTGCTGAGATGCTGCACAGGTTTTAATTTTTTTGATCAGTAAGGGACTCCAGGGTTATGGGGATGAGGCAGAAAAGTGGAGTTGAGGATTATCACATCAGTCATGATCTAATTTGAGTGGTGGAGCAGACGCGATGGGCCAAATGGGCTGTTGCCACTCCTACCTCTTATGGTCTTAGGTGTCAATGTCTGTGGAACCATAATCTATTGAGTCATCACCTTCAGGAGTGAACATTGGAAGGAAACAAATGAAGTCAGGAATATCTCGTTCTGTAGACATTCAGATTTTAAGAGTCTTCAGATGTATAATTTACCATTTATCATTGTTTTCCATTTCCCCTTCTTTCCATGATCTTTGGTTTTTCTGTTTTTGTGAAATATTAATTGGAAAACATTTGAAGAGCAAAATTAGTTTCTGTTGTGGTGTGCAGTCTTGTCATATTGTGACAGACTGTAAAATCCTTTGATGTGACATTTAAAAAGGTCACTCCACCCCTCACCATCTATTGGGACAGATCTCTGTTAGAAACTAGGGTCATGGAACCTTCTGAAATGGCAAGGGTGTTTTTTCAAAAGTCGCTTGGGGAAGATTCTTATTTTAAATCCTGGCTGAAGTGCAAATAGCGTAAGAAATGGGGGACTTTTTAAATTGGGTGAACTCAAATGGCATGATGGTAAATAGATACAAGGTGCTTTCAGTAAAAACAGGGAAAGCAACTAAAGAGAGAGCAACTAAATTTCACAGAGTATATAAGCAACCTATAATAGTGAGAAATTGTTGCTAATTGCCATCACAGTGCTTGTAGAAGACCCTTTTTGGATTGGGGGCATAGTAAATTGTAGTTTCTCTGCAACCGAACAGGAGTAGATTATTTTTCTAGGTTGATATCAGACTGCACAGGGATTGTTAATGGATTTAAAATGCATTATTAGGCTGCTCTGAAGAGTCTTGATGCAGATTGATAAACTTTGTGCAGGGCAGCAGAACTCTGCCTGGACTGTGGTAATCCTTGGCAGGAGAGTATTACCTAGGAAGTCATAGTCCCAGTGACTGACCTTATTTTTTCAAAGAAAATGCACCCGTATTGGTATTAACAGCTGAAATGTGCACAGAAGGAGATTGCAGAAACAAATGTCGATGTTTTTTGTGCAGTGCTGTCCATATTTGCCTGTAGAGTGCGCAATAAACAATACTTTTCACTGGATGCCAATAAATGTGACAATAAACCAAATCAAATCTTTACCGAGCGATCGTGCTTTTAGTTTCAAGGCCTCCAAACAGGATTGGGGAGGGAAGGGAAAAAGGTGGGGGGAAGGGGTGGTGTTTGATGATGATGGTACAGGTATTGTGACCCAGCTACTGAAACATTATCTTATCCATTATTCCAATTCAGTCAGATTGAAAGATCCTATCGTAGTTTTGGTAACATAAGTTTTCAAGTTCATTTATTCGTGTCCCAAGTAGGTTTGCATTAACACTGCAATGAAGTTACGGTGAAAATCCCCTAGTCGCCACACTCCGGCGCCTGTTCGGGTACACTGAGGGAGAATTTAACATGGCCAGCATGTCTTTCAGCCTGTGGGAGGAAACTGGAGCACCCGGAGGAAACCCAGGCAGACACGGGGAGAATGTGCAGACTCCGCACAGACAGTGACCCAAGCCGGGAATCGAACCCAGGTCCCTGACACTGTGAGGCAGCAGTGCTAACCACTGTGCCACCATGTAGTGGCTCAGATTAGTAGATACTGGGTCATAGAGAATAGGAAGGTTTCGGAACCGAATCACTGACCTGGGCTGTGCTATCTGTGAGGCTGTTGCAGCTGCCCAGAGGAGCTGGATTGGGGAAATCAGACAGAGTTCATCACCTTCACTCGCCAGTGACTCTTGCTGGGAAATATGAGGCCCAGCTGTGATGTTCAGCAAGGTAAAATAGCTTGATGATGCCAGTTGATCAGGCTCTCAGATAACAAATAGCCTTTTGGGTGGGGGTGACAGGAGTTGTCTACATCTGCGAGTGCTGGTTGTCTAGAGGAAAGGGAAAATGTTTTTATAAATGAAATCTATGTCATGCTACTCTGGGATATTGTTGCTATAGGACTTGTTAGAGCATTGCAATAAATTGGTATTATGCCAGTAATCCAGCATTTGATATACTGGTGCTGATGCTTTCATTCAATTAAATTAATTTGTGACAATTGCAGCCATGGAGATCATTTCTGAGTAATGCGTCAAGCTCTGGAATTGGCAAGCTAGGGAAAAATATTTGCACGGTATCTGAAACTACCGCTTTTTGATTGTTTTCTCCTCATTCCTACTCCCTTCAGCAGAAGGGTAGCTTTGTCCCTCTGTCCGTGCTATACCCAGTTTCCCTCTTCACTGGAATGGATAAGCAGTTAGAATCATAGAATCCCTACAGTGCAGAAGGAGGCCATTTGGCCCATTGAGTCTGCACCGACCACAATCCCACCCAGGCCCTATTCCCGTAACCCCACATATTTATCCTGCTGGTCCCCCTGACTCTAAGGGGCAATTTAGCATGGCCAATCAACCTACCCGCACATCTTTGGAAACCCACACAGAGACGGGGAGAACGTGCAGACTCCACACAGATAATGACCCGAGGCTGGAATCGAACCCGGGTTCCTGGTGCTGTGCCACCACGCTGCCCCAGTTGCTCTGTTAAAATGGATTCTGTGCAGGAGTTTTACTCCAAACTGCCTCCAGTTGTCATCAAAAGCATTTTGGTAATGTTCGACCGAGTTCTGTGCCAACACCCTAGCACTGGTGGCAACCTGAGAGGTAGCACTTTGTGAGGTGACGATGAAATCTCCAAAGGTGGACAGTGCCATGTTGAGGTGGTTTGTCGGTGATCCTTTGACATTGGTGCTGGCATTATACCAACTGCAGCTGGCAGTGATGCGGGCTTTCTGGCAGAAGCCAGCAATGTAATCTTCTCCAGCCAATCTGAAATTTCATGTTCAGATTTGTCAGTTCCAAACAATTGTGGATGTACCAGGCTGTACAAGCATAAATAGGATAAATTCCAAAGCACTGAGGACTACACACACATCAGCTTTGTTCTTACTATATAGTTTCAAAAGAGAGTCATGATGGACTCTGTGTTTCTCTCTCCACCGATGCTGCTAAGATTTTCAGCACTTTCTGTTTTTATTTGAGATTTCCAGCATCTGCAGTATTTTGCGTTTACTTATTTTTGCAGAATTTGGTACCATTTCAATGAATTTGCATACTTAAAACTGGCTTGAAATAATATTTGCACCATAGTTCAGTCACTTCTACCATTATGGAGTAGAGAGTGGTTTTTATTAAATGCCACTTTCATAACCTTGAATGCAATTGCTGTAATTTCACCAGTTTGAATGATTTACGATCGTCACCGTGAGCATTGGTAGAGCTCTCTGCCTTAGGGTATCATTTTTTTTTGTTTATCAAAATAGTAAAGAGTAAAATTAGTGTTGTACAAGAAAACTATAACCGTTTATCTAGTGCTGCGAAATGTCACAATGTCCAAAAAGGCTGCAGAGTTTGAAGTGCAGACCCGTGCAGGAGTAGAGAGAGACTTGTGGGAAGATTGACCATTTTGGCTGAATAGGTAAATATTAAGATGGGAAGGAGAAAGCAAGGATGGATTTGGGGAGAGTTCTAGTTCTAATGGAAGCGAGGCAAAAGGTGTTGCCGTGAATCACGTGGGAATGAGACTTGACTGAAGCTTTAAGGGATAGGATGCGAGTGGAAGAGTTCTGGATTTGTTGGAGGTTATGTGAGGTGGGCAGGGAAAGCAAGGGAAATGTTGAATCTTGAAGTGTCTCAGATAGACCAATAGCTCTGTTGGGGCAGTAATATTTTGGAAGTAGGCAGTCTTGTTGATGAGCTAATGTGGGGTTCGAAACTCCCTAACGGTCGAATCAAAAGAGTAAGGACGTTTGTGACGATAGTTAAGAGAGGTGGGGCCAGGGTCCCGACTACAGGGTATCCTGGAGAGGCAGAACAGGATGACATTACAAGGATGAAGAAAGAATAGGCAAATGAGACTAGTAAAGACCAGCTTGTTAGAGTTACAAGGGTTGCATTTTAACTATATGTTCAATTCTATGTAAAGTGCCAAATCTGTTTTCTTGTGATATCCTTTATATTATTGCCCAAAGATTCTCCGAATCTTCATTAAACTGTTACAGCCAGTGCTGTTCTTGGCTTGGGCACATGTCTGCCTCCTTTTTCAATAGCTTTTTGTCCTTGTTTTTCTCACAATTCTACTGTGTATAGATCTCTCAGAAAAGTGAATATGTATGGCTAGTACAGCTGCCTCACAGCGCCAGGGATCCGGATTGGATTCCCAGCTTGGGTCTGTGTGAAGTTTGCAGATTCTCCCCGTGTCTGCATGGGTTTCCTCCGGGTGCTCCAGTTTCCTCCCACAGTGCAAAGATGTGCCGGTTAGGTGGATTGGCCATGCTAAATTGTCTCTTCATGCCCAAAGATGTGTAGGTTAGGTGGATTAGCCCTGATAAGTGCTATGGGAATTGGGGGAGGCGGGTGGTGGTGTTAGGTCTGCGTAAGATGCTCTTTCAGAGCGAGTTGGTGTAGACTCGATGGGCCAAATGTCGTCCTCCTGTACTGTAGGGGTTCTATGGTATGCTGAAGTGAGCAGGTTTGGTGCATTATTGATTTGATTTATTATTGTCACATGTATTAGTATACAGTGAAAAGTATTGTTTCTTGCGAGCTATACAGACAAAGCATTCTGTTCATAGAGAAGGAAATGAGAGAGTGCAGAATGCAGTTTTACAATCATAGCTAGGGTGTAGAGAAAGATCAACTTAATGCAAGCTAGGTCCATTCAAAGCCTGGCAGCAGCAGGGAAGAAGCTGTTCTTGAGTCGATTGGTACGTGACCTCAGATTTTTGTATCTTTTTCCTGATGGAAGAAGGTGGAAGAGAGAATGTCTGAGGTGCATGGGGTCCTTGATTATGCTGGCTGCTTTGCCGAGGCAGCGGGAAGTGTAGACAGAGTCAATGGATGGGAGGATGGTTTGCGTGATGGATTGGGCTACATTCACGACCTTTTGTAGTTTCTTGCGGTCTTGGGCAGAGCAGGAGCCATACCAAGCTGTGATCCAACCAAAAAGAATGTTTTCTATCGTGTATCTGTAAACGTTGGTGAGAGTCGTAGCTGACATGCTAAATTTCCTTAGTCTTCTGAAAAAGATGAGGCATTGGTGGGCTTCCTTAACTATGGTGTTGGCATGGGGGGACCAGGATAGGTTGTTGGTGATCTGGACACCCTCTCGACCATTTCTACTTCATCCCCGTTGATGTAGACAGGGGCATGTTCTCCACTATGCTTCCTGAAGTCGATGACAATCTCCTTTGTTTTGTTGGCATTGAGGTAGAGATTACTGTCGCCGGATTCTCTATCTCTTTCCTGTATTGCATTGTAACGGTATTGACCCATTGGGGAAAGGATTGAGAAATTTCCCTTGTGTTGTTCCACATCATGAGTTTGTGAGGTATTATACTGGTGAAAGAGAGGGAATTTGAAATTGGGAATTTTAACCAACATTGCACTCTGAACACCTGGCAGCTTGACTTAAAAAGTCCCTGTAGCTGAAGTCAGTGAACAGGTTGCATGTCTGCAATTCCACTTGAGGAAGCATGTCAAGGCACAAAGTATTTGTGAACTGCTTCCAAAAAGATGATGAGAACAGTTGTGTTACTGTCCATGCCTAGTATTGGCAGCATATTTGCTGAGGGATCTCTTTTCACAGTTCTTCACCTGTCGCTAAGAATAATTGAAATTAATATTGACCACAAGCTGCCAGGAATTAAGCTGACATGTGCACACTGTACCACAGCCCAGTGGTATTTCTGCTTACGGAACCAAGCATGAGCCCAGCAAGTGATGCTGAGCATGAACCAATTTTTAAAACAAGCGTGTTCTAACATGTGAACAAAGAAAATTACAGCACAGGAACAGGCCCTTCGGCCCTCCAAGCCTGCACTGACCATGCTGAAGATGAAGGATCGATCCAACAGAAATAGTATGAGGATTGCCCAATTTGAACTGAGGACAGGAATAAAATGTGATAAAGGACACACTGTACATCTTGTTTAGGGACATGACTTCACTTCTGCATAGTTCACATGACTCTGGTTTAGGGGAACCACTCGTTTGCTCACTAAAAGCAGTTTATTTTAATGGTGTGGTGTTCACCTTCACTATTCCAGTATTGAAGTACGTGCAGAACTGGCAAGACCCTTGGGTATTACCCAACCATGGGCTCTTCCTCCGCTGACTTTGTCTCCTTAGTATAGGATCGATCCGGATATGTTCCACAACTTCTGATTGTATATATTGGACCACGCAAAGAAGAAAATGATTCAACCTCTTCTTTTATTGCTTGATTTTTTTTTTGATTAGAAGTTTTATGGTAGTAGTTCACAATTATCTTTATTAAATCATTAGTGTTTGAAGTTTTGAGATGACACCATTAAAGTGTTTGGAATAATTCAAAGGTTCTTTAGATTGGAACTCAAGTGGTTCAGTAACTAAATATTAAGCCAATGTGTCTTGATTTAAGAGTTGAATTGTGAGTTGTATAGTTTTATGGAGCCACAGAACTTCATGATTAGTTTCAGCATTGCAAGTCTGCAATTGATATACAATTTAGAGCAGAAAAGTTGTTGTTCTTGTAACTTGCACAGCCATAGAGGAAATATTTGTATGCTGTTCTGTATTGGTTCATTTTTTTTACAGGCAATTTTGATTTGATTCTCACATACTGGATATAGTGAAAAGTATTGTTTCTTGCGCGCTATACAGGCAAAACATACCGTTCATAGAATATATAGGGGAAAATGATAGGGCGGCAGAATATAGTGCTGCAGCTACAAGTAGGGTGAAGAGAAAGATCAGCTTAATATATGATAGGCCCATTCAAAGGGAAAAAGCTGTTCTTGAGTCTATTGGTACGTTTTTTCAGACTCTTGTATCTTTGGTTTTCTGTTTCTTTAGTGATGCGTATTTAGTTAATGCTATAGATAGCAGATTTGGAGGAGCTGCCACCAGTCCAGGTTTAATGGACTGAAAGACGTTCGACTGTACTGACATTCCCAGGAGCCGCATCCCAAAACAGTCACAGAGGTGGATTCTTTTAGATCATGTATAACATCAATCAGTATTGGAATCTGGCTTCAAGATTTACATTGAGTACCAAGCATCCTTCCTAGCTTATGGCACCCAGAGCCCCTGTCTGTTCTGTCTACTCTTGTCTACTGGCTTCACAGGATTGAAGAGTTTGAGAAAGGTTTCTGAGAAGAAGACTCTACAGTTGACGCTTCCTCTGGAATCATATCCTTTTGGCAGAAAAGAAAATCCAAAAGAATTTACTCTCAATTGGGAGAAGGGTAGAAATGGCACCTGGAAGTGAGCCAGATAATATGATGGCTACCTCAACCCATCAGGCCAGGTAGTTAGCTCCATCTACCATTCCTGTATTTGGAGCTTGTTAAAGATTCAGAAAGAAGAGTTTGATAGTTGAAGGGATAGAGAGTACAGGAATTTGATTGTGGTTTTCCTCTGCCTGGATCTTGTATACAACTCGGCGAAATCTGGGAAAACAATAGCTATGAGTATGAAATACTCTGATTGGCTGTTATTTTTTTTTAACCATTGTAAACAATTAATGTTGCATCTTTTAAGACCATAGGAATAAAATCAAGAGTGGACCGTCTAGTCCTCCAAGTCCACACACCCATTCAATGAGATTGGGGCTCATCTTAGATCTCCATTCCAATTTCTTGCCCAATCTTCCTGTGTGGAAGCTCCAATAATGTTTCAGAATATTTCAACTGTGAAATATGCCTATGATGTGAAATGGGCAATGTCTATTGATAGTGTAGCCATAACAATAACAACTGAAGGCTAAATATTCGGTCATCTCTTCTTTGCACTTCTTGTATGAAGCACTTTGGTTCAACACTGCTACATAAAGTCAACCTACCTCCAAGCGATGATTCAATTAGAGGACAGTGTGGGGTTTGTACACTTATGAAAGAGAATGAGAAGATTAAAGTGTTCATTCGCTAACTAACTCCCACTTAAGTCCTAATTATTGGAATAACCATTCAAACCAGTGTTGTCCTCTCAGCTCTTAAGTTTGTTGAGCTTGGTGTATTGGTTTATGTTGTCATGGGAAAAAGTTTCATCAACCACTGTTTATGGCAAACATTGTATCTGAGTTTCATTTATTTCCTTGAGGTCATAGCGTTGAAGTCTTATTTCCATCTGGAATCTTCTGTTGGAAGGAAATATAGCTTTGTGCACCATGCTTAATGTTTTCTGTTTAAATCAAACACAATAATTAGTCATTTTAGACAACTGTTTGCTTCCTGTTGGGATAAAGCCTCCATTAAATTCATCACTAAACCGAAGTTAACAAATTGGGCAAAGAAATGCTGGGCCTTGTGTAGCCTCCTGATTGCTTATGAACCACCAGGAATAGAAGTAGGCCATTCAGCCCATTGAGATTTCTCTGCTATTCAGTATTACCATGGCTGATCGTTCACTTCAATGCCTTATCCCCAAATCCCTTTAGGTCATTGACATTTAGAAATCTGCCAACCTCAACTTATAGTGACTGAGCTTCCACAGCCCTCTGGGGTAGAGAATTCTAAAGATTCACAACCGTCTGAGTAAAGCAAAAATCTCTTCATCTCAGTCCTAAGAGGCTTCCCCCCTTTTTTTGAAATTGCACCCCCTGGTTTCAGACTCCTCAACCAGGGGAAGCATCTTATTGGCACCTACGCTGTCTGTCCCTTTAAGTATTTTGTAGGTTTCAGTGAGATCACCTCTCATTCTTTGAAATGCCAGAGAATACAGGCCCAATTTTCCCAATCTCTCTTCATAAGACAGTCCCTCTATCCCATGAACAAGTCTGGTGAGTTTTTGTTGCATTCCCTTTAAAGCAATAACACCCCTCCTAAGATAACTGGACAAAGTACTTCAGGTGTTGTCTATGTAAGGTTCTATACGGTTCAAACAAGACGTTGCTACTCCTGTACTCAAATCCTCTTGTGATAAAGGCCAACATATCATTAGCCATCCTAATTGCTTGCTGCACCTACATGTTAGCTTAGAATGACTTACTAACGTGGACACCCAGGTCGTCTCGCACATCTACACTTTCTAATCTCTTACCAGTTAAGAAATAGTCTTTAAATTTTTTCCTCCTTCCAAAGTGGATAACCTCACATTTTTCCCAATTATATTCCACCTGCTGTGTTCTTGCCCACTCACTATGTCTGTCCAAATCCTCTTTGAAGTCACTTTGCATCTTCCTCACAACACACACTCCCACCTAGCTTTGTGTCATCTATGAACTTGGAAATATTACATTTGATCCACACATCCAAATCATTGATGTAAATTGTGAACAGCTGTGGCCTGTGTACTGATCCCTGTGTCATGAGAGTGACCCACTTATTCCTACAGTCTGTTTTCTGCCTGTTAACCAATTCTTAATCCATGCTAGTATATTACCTCCTATCCCATGCACTTTAATTTTATTAACAAATTCTGGTGGGGGACTTTATCAGAAACCTTGTGAAATTCCAAGTATAAGACATCTGCAGAATCCCCTTTATCAATTCTGTTAGTAACGTTCTCGAAGAAACTCCAACAAGTTCGTCAAACAGTTAATGCGCATTCTGTCTGCGATTTTTATAGCTTTGTGATCCATTATTTGGAGGGTTTTGCCTGCTGCTGTTTGTGTAGCAGTGACCCAAGGCCACTTGCACACTTTCATTAAACGCAAATCAGCAGAGGACATTAAGCAGTTTTGTGTTCAAACGTGGGAAAGTGCAGTTTGTCCTTCCGGTTCATGTTATTCTGCTGGTCTAGATTTGTGCATGAAATTCACCTGAGGATAAAAGATGATCTGAAATCTTTTATTGGAACACACTGCCTTGTTTTTCGCTCGGTTTCTGTGGCGCCAAGGTGGCACAGTGGTTAACGCTGCTGCCTCACAGCACCAGGGACCCAGGTTCAATTCCGGTCTCGGGTCACTGTCTGTGTGGAGTTTGCACGTTCTTCCCGTGTCTGCGTGGGTTTCCTCTGGGGGCTCCGGTTTCCCCCCTAAGTCCAAAGATGTGCGGGTTAGGTTGATTGGTAATGCTAAATTGACCCTTAGTGTCAGGGGATTAGCAGAGTAAATATGTGGGGTTACAGGAATAGGGCCTGGGTGGGATTGTGGTTTGTGCAGACTCGATGGGCCGAATGGCCTCCTTTTGCACTGTATGGATTCTATGATTCGGTATTCATTTTTCAGTATCCTCCTGAGAGCCATTAACAATCCTGATTGAGTTCATTTCTGCTTTCATAATAGATCCATGTAGGTTTGTGATCCTAACTCAACTAGATTTTTTTTTGTGCAAGATTCTTTGAATTATTATTGATGTCCAAACATAATGAGTTTGTTGATGGTTATGTTTGTACAGGGCATCTTGTAGATAATGTTCACAGTTTTGTACAGAGCTGCATGTTGATCAATTCTAAACTAAGCTATGTGCAGCATAACATTCAGTGCAGGTTTTATGTTAAATTTCTTTCTTGGGGACTGCCAATCTGGAATGGGAGACTAAGGGTGTCATGTAGTTGCAAGGGCCAGAGTCCGACCCTCAAAACCCAAGCAAGTCTATTTATTTATATTACTTTTTTTTGTAACAGAAAAGCCTTGCCTTTTACCTAAAGGAGTGGCGTGATGATTCTCCTGATTCCATAAGATATTTTCCACTGGTGTTTAGCCAGGCCTTCCACCACTCTAGGGTCTGTTCATAATCATTATCAAATGTCCTTTTCCAGGTCAAATATGAAGTGAAGCAAAATAGTTATTTTTGAAAATGGTGATGTAACCCCTCATGTCTGCATTCTATCCCGTTTACAACGGTCTGATCCCAGATTGAAATGTGGGCTGGAATTTTCCAGCTGTTCATGTCAGCGAGATTCTCTGATCCAGCTGAGTGCCAAATTGTCCATCTTCACTTGCAGCAGTGGCGAGACGTGAACAGCCGGAAAATTGTTTATCCATGTCCAGTTAATGGTCAGGCTGGTTTGAAATAATGGCATGCGTAATCAATACTGTATTTATTCGACTTGCGAGGTCATTTGGCCTTTTGCCTGTTCTTTTATAGGATTAACCTAACCGAGGAAAAGAACTTGCATTTGTTATAGTGCCTTTCATGAAATCAGGGTATCCAAAACACTTTGAATCCCTGTAGCCATTGTTGTGATGCATGGAAACATGACACCCAGTTTACACAGCAAGATCCCACCAATAGAATCCAAGATGGCACCGGAACGTGGCGACTTCTTGTAAGCTGTGCCCAGCATACCCTCTAATGCTATCTTTCGATCTATGCTTTTAAAACTCTAACTCTTATAAGCTCTCTACCTCGCATTAAGTTGATCTTTCCCTGCACCCAAGCTATGACTGTCACACTTCATTCTTCACTCTCTCCTTTCCTTCTCTATGAACGGTATGCTTTGTACAGTGCGCAATAAACAATACTTTTCACTGTATGCTAATACATGTGACAGTAATAAATCAAATAGGATTAATCCTATCTGTTGACTTTAGAGGAACATTTTATTCCAGGTACTTTCTTGTAGGTATGATGCAAAGAAAATTTCATTCTTGAAACAATATCCTTGTCAGCCAGTGTTGGCTCCAGGACAATTTGCAAGTTACGCTCGTCTGTAAAGCCATAGGAGGTGCCAATTGGAAAGTACAGCATGAATTCTTCGAGTATGGCTCACCACCTGTGGAGCTGCTCAAGTTCCTCAACATTTTCACTGCCGAAGAATTGTTTTAAATTGAGATTTTAGTTAACGAACAAGCTAATTATATTAACTGCTGAGAACCTATTTCTATAATGATTAACAACATGTGAATGTTTTAGTCCCCAATTGTATTAAGCAAATCTTTTTTTGGGGATAACTGGCTGTTGAATGTAATTGGCTAGAATCTGAGGTTGGATTCAGTCTGCTCCAATGGACCAGGTTCTAACGAGACGACAACAGACGAGCAACTGTCTGTAAATGGAAATTGGATCAGATGACTATTATTATCAAGAATTTCTCATTTACATTCCAGAACAGTTTGCTTTATTGATAATGTGCAGCTTGCTGATGGATTGCAAGCCTGGAGTGATTTTTATCTTATTTGTAGGAAGATGGTTCTACAGAAACTCATTAAAACACAGGATTTGTTGAAAACCAAGCGAGGAATTTGCAGAATGTCATTTTCAAAAGAAACCACTGAAATTCTGATTAGTTGCCAACTCCTTAATTACCGCCCCCCCCATAAGAAAACCCTCTTCACTCCCCAATCTTTTCAACGAGAACCAGATTTTAGCCAGTGTCAAAATTTGCATTTATCGAATGAATGTCTTTAATTTAGATAATGTCTCCAGGCAGCTCACAGGGGGGTGGGGGCAATTTGAATCCAAACCCTAGAAGGAGATATTGGGGGACATACACCAGAGCTTGATTGAAGGTGATGTGCTATAAGGAGGATTATTTTATTTAAAACAATCCACAGAACAAGAGAAGTACGGGCTTTAGGAACAGATTTCCAGAACTTATTATCCAGTGGTTGAAAGCATGGGAGAGGGAAATGGGCTGAAGTCGCAATCATGGAAAGTTGGCAGGGGGATAGGGTTTGTAATGCTGGAAGAGTGAAGCCGTGGAGGGATGGGAATTTAAAATTTGGACATTGAGGGACCAGGAACCAATGTAGGTCTGCGAAGATTGGATCAGTGGGTGAGTCAGACTTGGTCAGTAGTAAAGGAGGATGAGCTGACTGTCACAGAAGATGGAGGATGGGAGGCCCAACGGAAAAATTCTCGTTTTAGGTTTGTTACAGTTTCCTCAGATACCATTAATGTTTAAAGAGAAACTCAGAATCTGTTACTGAAAGAAGAAAGCCACAAAATTCCACAATTTAAATTAAAAGTTTTACTATACAAGAATAAAAAAAGCAAACAGTACTGACAAAACATTATCAATTATACTTGACAATGAAAAAATAACAAAAAACACTAGAACTCATTCTTGAAATCCTCAATTAAATCTTCCCCTTTCCACTTTACCCCCACCCCATCTTCCACCACTGAAAGTACTAGTATTTGGCTACTTATCAGATTCTTGAAGGTTCCTTCATTTACTGGGACCAGTTCCAAAGTTTTGCGCAACTATTTCTAGGTTTGGGATTTATTGAGCCTTCCTTCCCTACCTGTTAAAATAATCCCTTTTAAATCTTCTTTAGACCCCTCCAAGGTTGAGTTTTTCAGCTTGAGCTGTCCTGCACTCTTGCTTAGTGACTCTACCTCAGAAATACTCTGACATCTGATAGCCCTTTAACTTCTAGTCTAAGCTGCTGTACGGTACTTGGTACTCATTCATTCTTAGTCTCTCTCTCTCTCTGTGCCTGTTCCCAAACTGAACTATTTTTTTTTCTGTAGGCCAAAAACACAGATGAACCCCACCCAGAAGCGCAGTTCCCTGCAACCTGTCTCCATAGTAACCTGACATACCTGGGATGTTCCAAACAAAGATTTAATTTAATAGGCTTTTACCTTCAAAACAAACCTTTGGTCCTGTGACTTACGTGACTAATTTATATCTCTAACGGACTTGATCACCCTTTTTTCCCGTGACTTACTGCCTCCACCAATAAATTCCAATGTTTACCAGGGTGCTTTTAGCTTCAAAACCAAACCTTTTGACCCTGAGGTCTGCATGAATAATTGACAGGACAATGCAGATCAGGAATACCGTCTCTAGTGCTCCAGCTAAATAAAGGCCTCCTGTTGTTCTGTAAGACTTTTCCCCCCTCCTGACTCTGACTTGTAAGTACACATGGAAGGACCTTTGTGTAAATGCCTGGGTGGTCTGGCGACCTCTGATCTCCAGAGATTCAGTAACCTTACATCTTAAAAAATTAACCTTCCTGAAACTAAAAGTTGCCTCTATTAAATATGAAACTAAATAATTACGATGGGTTAGCCCTTTAATTGTCTCACTGTGGTTGTGTCATTGGACCTGCTACCACTTTCGCTTTAGGCAAGTGATTTGGGTCATACCCAAGTTTGATTGCAGCAGGAATGATACTTCAATTGCATTTAGCTGAACTACTGTCACATTGCAACATTCAATGAACCATGTTCCTTCCAAGAAGATACTTAAGCAGCTATGTGAT
The DNA here is from genome assembly GCF_964213995.1 of Mustelus asterias. Taxonomy (NCBI): domain Eukaryota; kingdom Metazoa; phylum Chordata; class Chondrichthyes; order Carcharhiniformes; family Triakidae; genus Mustelus; species Mustelus asterias. The sequence goes on along the minus strand of NC_135818.1, from coordinate 58,594,313 downwards.
GTTCATGCAGTGTTTTGCTTTGACTAAATAAAAAGGACTTACACAGAAGTCTTTTAACATAGAACAAACTAAACATTACAATTGAAAGACAAAATGGTGGGAATTTTCCCACCCCGTCTGCCACGGGAACCGTGGGGGGAGGGGGGATTCCATGAAAGGTTCGTTGATCTCGGGTGGAATTATCCGGTTTTGGGCTGTTATGGTGGTGGAATTAAAGTGATGGACACAAAATGGTTACCTGGGAAGGGACATTAAAAGGCACTGGCTTTTGGCACAGACAGTTACACAAAAAGTTAAAACCTGCAGTATCTGAATTGCTGCAGGAAGCTGGTCAGAGCTTGAGGCACCTTTAGATAAGAGCAGACCCAGAACAATGAGTCTGATAATAAGGTCAGCCACAGATGGGGACATAAATACATAAATGTAACAAGATCAGCCACTGAATGTATAGATCGAAACCAGTCATCGATAGAGGACATAACTGCATAAATGTATCCATTCTATGAACAATGATATGTTAACTGTCCATGTTCGTACCTGTCTGCTTGTAACGATGTGTTGACTATGGATGTCCGTATCTGTCTACTCAACTTGTAACAATGTGTTAGTGGCTAATGTCCGTACTGCCTATTGTCTAAAAGGTATAAAAATGATCAACTACCATTGTGTAGTTGAGCGGAGTACCAGTGCTTTCTCCCAAAGCTTTGTCCGAAATAAAATTATATTATTGAAACCTCCAAGTCTGACTCCGAAGTGGTAAATTTCCCACAACAATTGGCGTAGTCGGCAAGGATCTCATTGCTGGTAAGTATGATCGATTGGCCACGATCGGAAAGCCGGGGTAGAGATCACTGAATCCGTGGGAGTCAAACTAGGTCAACAATACAGTTTAAAAATTAAGGGGTATTTATAGTGATAAGTATTGATTGTATACGGTATAGTGATAAGTACTAACTGCTGATAGTGATAAGTAACTGTTACTTGTGCCGACCGACTAGAGGACAAGCAAGTGCCTGTCTCAAACGCGCAGCCTTAGACCGGTTGTTAAGAGGGGAAAATCCCCCACGCGAAGGTCAGGACCCTGAAGTGGGCATAGAGGCACCAAGGGCACTTAGGATTGTGAAGCACAAGTGGCAAAGGTCGATTAACATCAAACTCTGTAGTGGCGGACAAACGCAGAGTTTGCCACCTGTTTGCATGAAAGTTTGTAAAGTTGGGGACTGTCAATGTTGTAAAGCGGTGCGGAAAAGGAGCTGATCAACTCTGACCTAGAGCCGGACTCCGGTGGAGAAACACATTGCCAAGGCGGTAATAGTGGAAGCCGTGAGTATAAATTGAAACCCTGAGACAGTAGTGAAACACGGTGCTAGAGTAGTAATAGTGGCCGGGGGTAGTGAAGTCCCTACGGTAGAGAGCACACTTTACCAGGGAGTAATTGTGGCCGTACGGTGCCTAAAACACATTGCCAAGGAGGCAATAGTGACCGGGGGTAGTGAAGTCTGCGAGATGGCAGATAAAGAAGTTATGAGAGGACCTGCAGGTTCTCTCATTGAAGTGTACACGACAGACAGACGAGCGTTAATAAAGAGGATGCAAAGGGATGGCTGGGATGCTTCTCAGACCTTAGAACAGCAGAGAAAGTGGATAGATGGGGAAAAGAGAAACAAGACAAAGAAGACAGGAGTATTATCAGTACATCAGTTAGCTGGACTAATTGAGCAAGTAGTCGCCTCTGCTAAAAAGTGGAGTGAAGATAAAGAAAAGATTAGAGAGTTAGAATCCAGAGTAAGGGAACTGGAGAAACGAAACCAAGTGTTAGAAGAGAATCGATGGAGAGGGGAAACTGTTCCTCTACCTCCTTATGAGTCCACACGACAGGGACCAACCGCTCCTCCAGAGGAGTGGGAAGCGCTAGAACACAACATAGCGCCAGTAACCCGAGGGAGAACAGATGTGCAGCCAAAAGCGAATTATAAACCATTCACCCCAGGCGAAAGGCAGCGGATAATGGCTTCCCTGGGTAAATTACAACCTAGAAGTGCAAACACTAAATTCTGGGAAGAATTAGATACAATTTGGGTAGGACACCAAATACACCTGAGAGACGTACACCAGCTGGTCAGGGCAGCCTGTCCAGCGGATAAGTGGAGGCAGGTAGCAGGTGGTCCCGCTGCTCCTCCAGCACAGGATTATAGTGGGGGACGGTGGACGCATGTAGTCACGCTAACAGCAGAAATAGATGCCCAACAGGCACCCTTCACCCAGTTTAAGACAGAAATTCAGAGAGTTTTAGGGAATGCTCCTACTAACTGGAGCAGAATTACCACAACCAAACAGCTAAAAGGGGAAGGAGCTTCTGAGTATGGGGAACGGTTGTTCCAAGTATACCAGGAATGCTCAAGGCAAGGAAACACAGGTCGTGGGGATCGAGCGTTCATCGCGGCTTTCAAGGATGGACTCTCTAGTGCTCACCAAACCATCCTAAAAATGGGAGTGATTATGTCCCAAGATTACGATGAATTGGTAGAATAGGCTAGCGGCATACCGGGAGGCGGAGAGGAGAAATCCCAGACAAGAACAAGGCTAGAAAGAGTAGCCGCTTACAGAAACGGGAACAGAACTAAGTCCAAACTGACTTGCCACAATTGTGGCCGACAAGGGCACTTTGCGAGGGATTGCGGGGTTCCAAGGAAAGGAAACAGATTTGGGAGCAGTGGGAAACATTGAAGCCACTGTAATAAACATGGACACACAGAAGCAGTGTGTTGGGATAAACATGGGAGACCCCCGACCCGATCCATGACCACAGCAGAACCGGAGGAACCAAGGAACCTCCGAGGTGAGCAAGATTGACGGTCTGCTGCCCCCATTCATAAGGGTAAGAAGGAGGGAAAGATTTATGTGTCTGCACTAGTAGGGGGCAGGCAATGTGAGATGTGGTGGACACAGGAGCATCCATATCTGTCACCGACCTACCCTTACCCACTACAAGTAAAATGATTTACCTAACCGGGATAGGAGGGAACAAAACACCCGCCTACCTGAGCGAGACCACGTTAGTAGAAATGAATAATTTGTATATACCGATGAGGTTTTATGTGTGTAAAAATAATGAGGGTACAATAATGGGAAATGATTTAATGAAAGAATATGAGATTCTGATAGACTGTGGTAAGGGAGAATTAATCTGGCCAAGACAGTCCGGCCGGAAAACTAGAATAGGGAAACTCACAAGTCACCTCGAAACTATTAAGCTGGCCACAGTCGCCACCAGAAATTGGGAATTAGAGACAGGAGGGTTCTGAGCCATCTGTGCTTCCGTCCCCGGAGTATGGGCTAAAACAAAATTAGATACCGGCTTAACTAAAAGGTACCTGGACCAGAGCATAAGCCCCACCGACAATACCCAATAAAACCAGAAGCAGAGGCAGCTGTAGTGGAGATAGTTAAAGGGTTAGTGGAAAAAGGAATTCTGAGAGAAACCACTAAGTCCCCAACCTGGCCGGTGAGTAAACCTGACGAAAGCTATAGGCTCACGCTAGATTACACCGGACTCAATAAAGTCACGTCCAAGTTGCACCCCATAGTAGCAAGCCCCTCGACAATTCTAAATGGACTGTCACAGGAGCACAAAATATTTACAGTATTGGATATAGCCAACGGATTCTGGTCCCTACCCTTGGATCCCGAATCCCAAGACAAATTCGCCTTTACAGTGGCAGACAAACAGTACACTTGGACTCGCCTACCGCAGGGATTCCACAACAGCCCCGCTATCTTCCATCGAGTAATGAGTGACATCCTGAACAGGGTAGAACTGCCAGAGGGTAGCACGATCCTACAATATGTAGATGATATCTTAATAGCTTCAGAATCCAAGTCAGGACATCAAGAAGCACTATATCTAGTATTAAACGAACTAAAAACTGCAGGGTTAAAGGTGAGCCCCAAAAAGGCACAAATCGGGAAAACACAAGTCCTGTACCTAGGACACCTTATATCCCAAGGGCTTAAAGAAATGCCAACAGACCGAAAGAAGGCAGTACAACAAATGCCGCGACCCGTCACCGTAAGAGGGGTCAGAAAGGTGCTAGGACTGTTTAACTATAGCCGAAGTTTCATCCCAGGGTTCGCAAAATTGGCAGAACCTATACAAAGACTAGTCAAAGGGGGAAAACCAGTTTTAAATCCCGTAGAATGGGGACCCAAGCAGGAAGAGGCTTATGACAAATTAAAAACAGATCTGGTATCAGTCCCTGGACTAGGATTACCAGATTCTAATAAGGACTTCCACATCCATTGTAGTAATGAGGGAAGGTTCTATTCCGCAGTGGTAACACAGGACCATGGCGACAAAAGGAGACCCATAGGTTATTATTCAACCGCAGAAGGGCCGATAGTCACCGGACTGCCAAGGTGCATAGCCGCCTTGGATTGCGTCGCCTGGGCCGTGAAGATTAGCGAGCCAGTAATAATGACAGGGAATATAATCCTTCACACCAAACACACCTTGGTGGAAATGGTGAACACGGGAAAGCTGAGGTCCATCTCAAACATGAGATGGGCTAAATGGGAAGCTGTCGTCCTACCTCCAAGCAAATCCGTAATAATAATAAGGGACACAGGAAATAACCCAGCAGAAGGGATTTTAGACACAGGAGAGCCACACAATTATGGGGATATAGATATGGACGTAGAAGAAGGTAGGATAAAGGATGTACCTTTAACAACAGCTGAGGAGATCCTTTTTGTAGATGGTTCACGCAAATATGTGGAAGAATCACCCCGGAGAAGATAAGGTAATAGCACCAGAGTGCATACAAAACACCCTATTGGAACTACACCATGGACTCTCGCATGCAGGTAGAGAGGCCATGCTAACTAGTATAGGAAAGGAATGGGGAGAGACATAGCCCGACACTGTCACCGATGCGTGTTGTGTGTGCAACACAACCCTGGTCGACCCATAAAAATTAAGATGGGTCACCAGCCGAGACCAAAGGGACCCTGGGAACATCTGCAAATAGATTTCACAGGGCCACTACCACAATCCCATGGCAAAACCTATTGTCTGGTTATCATAGACCAGTTCACCAGGTGGGTAGAAGCGTTCCCTACTACAAAGTGTACTGCTACCACGGTGGCTAGGATATTGGCAGAAGAGGTAATCCTAGATGGGGAGTACCCCTACAAATCGATTCGGACCAAGGGGCGCACTTCACTGGAAAGGTGGTAAAAACAGTGTGCCAATTGATGGGGGATAAAACAAAAATTCCACATCCCTTACCACCCACAGAGTTCTGGAATGGTGGAACGTATGAATAGAACACTTAAGAATGCACTGGCTAAAGCCATACAAACATCGGGAAAAATATGGACAGAAGTATTGCCCACTATATTAATGAGCTAAGAGCTACCACAAACCGGACAACCGGATTAACCCCTTATGAACTGATGACAGGACGGGCGATGCAATTACCAGAAAGCATCGTAACAGGTGGGACCGATGTAGGTCCACTGAAAGATAAAATCAGGAGATATGTTTTGGAAATAAGTGCCCAACTAAAAGGGATGCGCAAATTGGTAAAAGGTAATCAAGGAAAAAGAGACGCACAGAGTGAGCTTGAAATGCTCCCTGACGTCCCAACAGCGGGAAGTCGAGTCCTAGTAAAAACATTACCTGACAAACCAGGGTTTGCACCAAAATGGAATGGGCCATATGAAGTTATAATTAGTGGAGACACCTGTGCCTGTCTAGACATAAGAGGGAAAGCTGTATGGAAACATTGGACCCAGCTGAAATTACACAAAGGAATGAATGAATGAATTAAAGTGGCCAGATTGCTTTCCCCAAAACGGGTGAAGACTGCAAGCAAGAGTAACTGATGCGTTCGGGTTGACCGTATAACTTACTTACAGTATTAGGATTGATACTTGCTTGTTGAGGACATGTATGAAATCGCGTATGTAACTGTATTACTTTGCGTTGTCGCGACTGTAAACTTGACTGGGCGAGAGGATAACCTATTTTACAAGGCTCATATACACTTACACGGGAATCGAACTGTATGTTACCCATTAGCCCAATCGGTAGAAGCCCTATTTGTGGCCACCCCTGGGTGGACCCCTCATGACTTATATACAGTAGATACATCAGACGCACCCTGTAAGGGACAAATTGGCAAATATAAAAGAGGTATACAGAGAAGATGTGTGGAACTTGTAAATCCCCCAGATCCTGTGTGCAGGGGGCTCCAAGGGGTGGGAGGAAGAGTGTGCTCGGATTATGCAAGCTATCTGCTTTGTTTTTCGGGGCAGGGATGGGGATGTGCATATGCCATGGTCCCCAGGAATGATTCCTGTGTACAGACGCAGTGTGTCCGTCAGCACTGTCGGGTAAATAGGGGTCAGTTTACTTGCACCTGTGATGAACAGAAATGCCTGAATGTAACCGCGGGGAGGCAGCTGATTTGTGGACAGTGTAATGGGACTCATGTCAGCTCAGTCGAATGGACATACCCACTTGATACTTACCAGGTGGTGGGATCAAACGGGCAGTCAAGTAAACCGGGCAATTGGCGGTATAAACAAACTAATAATCTGGACACTAAATGCTACCGGGCTAAGAAGGGATTTGTATTCCTCTTCAATGGTACCTACACGACAGAAACACCAACCCTACCGATCCTTTTTGCGGTAGGAACAATAGGTCCACTCACTGTTCCATGCCCTCAGAAGGGGCATATCCAGAGAAAGATAGTAACCCGGGCTATCAGCGAAGAATTCTGTGCTGATTGGGAAACCTGGGCACGATGGGATCATCACTGGGATACGGGTTCCTCGGAGCCCTATCTCCGGGGGGGGGGGGGGGGGGGGGGCAGCAGGAGTAATTAGTGCAAAAAAGGGGGATCATATTGTTTGTGGACTAACAGTCCTGGGAAACAGCACTTCAAAAGCACTGGAGGTTGTCAACCAAGAAATGGCTGAATTGAGATTATATGCACAGCAGACCCGATATGCAGTGGACTGGCAGTTAGCACAATAAGGGGGAGTATGTACAATCATAGGAAACAAATGCATAACCCATGTCACAGACGAATCCTATAACATTACCCAAGTCAATAATAACATCAGAGAACAACTTGATGATTTCAGACGGACCCAGGAAAGGAAGTAGCTGGCTGGATCCTGTGGGGGGGATCCTATTTACTGCATGGACTGATCATACTCATTTCAATTGTAATTGTTGCCTAATTGTTGGATGCCTTAGTGTCTGATGTAAAGCAATGGTGACACGAATTGTGCCAGGAGCCAGTGTAACCATCGAGGAAGAATACATGATGGGAACCCCTGAAGAGGTCGAAAGCTACGAAGAAGGAAAGAAGAAGATGGACCTCTACCTGTGAAGTTGCAGTTGTTGGCCTGGGGATTATTAAATAATAATCCTGACCAAAAGGGGGGCGTGTTATGGTAGAATTAAAGTGATGGACGCAAAATGGTTACCTGGCACACACAATGGTTACCTGGGAAGGGACATTAAAAGGCACTGGCTTTTGGCACAGACAGTTACACAAAAAGTTAAAACCTGTAGTATCTGAATTGCTGCAGGAAGCTGGTCAGAGCTTGAGGCACTTTAGATAAGAGCAGACCCAGAACAATAAGTCTGATAACAAGGTCAGCCACAGATGGGGACATAAATACATAAATGTAACAAGATCAGCCACTGAATGTATAGATCGAAACCAGTCATTGATAGAGGACATATCTGCATAAATGTATCCATTCTATGAACAATGATATGTTTACTGTCCATGTCCGTACCTGTCTGCTTGTAACGATGTGTTAACTATGGATGTCCGTATCTGTCTACTCAACTTGTAACGATGTGTTAACGGCTAATGTCCGTACTGCCTATTGTCTAAAAGGTATAAAAATGATCAACTACCATTGTGTAGTTGAGAAGGTAGCTGCCAAGTACTGCGGAGTACCAGTGTTTCTCCCAAAGCTTTGTCCGAAATATAACTATTGTTGAAACCTCCAAGTCTGTCTCCGAAGTGGTAAATTTCCCACACTAGGGCTTAGCACGGCCAGAAAATTCCACCCAATGACTATGATGAATGAAATGGAGGTATGTGTCAAATAAACTTAAAGTGGCTTAAAAGGATCAAAACTAATCAGATAAAACATTCATGATTGAGTGTTGTCTGTCTCCAATTATTTCCACTTTATGCACCAATTGACTTAATTTTTTCATTTTCACAATCCCTAACCCCAGTTTTGAAAAGTTCAGGAATTCTATTGTGGAATGGCTGAAAAAAGTTTTGTAATATTTTGAAATGAGATCCTATACATGTGCATAACCGATATTCTCCACATTAATTTCCAGCTGACTAATGTTACTAGTTCTTGCACCTGGAAGGTTAAGGCTGTTCTAACCTTATTGTGGTCAGCTTAAATTTGCATTTTCACATGCGACTGATTATCGAGTGTATTCAGAAACTGCTTTTATAATTTAGTTCTTGTGCCTGTAAAACACGTTGACCAACAATGGCCTTTACTGATCAACTCCACTGTGCAGATGGAGCCCAATTACCTACTGATGTCAAGATGGCCACCACAGTAGATTTGTGTCTTTGTCCAAGAACCACAATGGGTTACTCTTATTATTCCATGTTGCAGCTATTTTAACTGTGCAAGAAAAGATGACCAAACATTGGGAAGTAAAGAAAAAATTTGTCCGGGGGTGAATTGCTCTAATCACAGGATGTCGGGACATTGAGATAAAATCTGTTTGCAAATTTACAACCCCCCCCCCGCCCACCCCCTTTGCCACTCCACCCATCTCCGAGAATTTTATCAAACCTGTGTAGAAACCGTATATCTGATTCCGAAAGGATGAAGGTAGAATATTTTTAATGATCCTGCAGGTATTGTATAGATTAGAGTATTTCTGTGTATCAGGAAGTTAGACCAAGTGATCTTCATAAGTCTTCACATGGTCTGAGCATGCACTGAACCTTGGTTCTGCTGACGTTGTATTCTTGCAAAGGAAGAATTGGAACAGACAGAATGGACTGAATGGCCACTTTCTGTGCCGTAACCATTCTGATTCTGTGTTTTGATATTGTTAGATGTGTTCAGCCAGACCATTCGCGAACTGTCGTATTTTGGCAAAAAAAGCAGTGACTATGCAAGTTCTGCATGAGATAGTGTTTCAGTGAGTGATTGTGAAAGAACATTATGACCTTCACTGGAGAATGGTGCCTTCCCCTGCAGATACTTGGAAATGGAAGAATAAAAACTGAAGACTTGTGACGAAAGAAATAAAGGCTTCTTCTGCACATTGAAATGACTGTCATTGCAACGTTGTGCTGCACAGTAATACACCTGGAAATCAGTTTAAGTGCACTCTTCTGGTCTTTGATGCAAGATATTCAAATGTACTAGAGGTGTGGGTTGGCTTTTTGCTGAACCAAAGTTTTCAAACTGGTATTTGTGTGTTTTTCAGTTTAAAGATGATAGCTGATGTAATTTACATATTTCTTGCATGTAATCTTTTCACAAGAATTTTTTCTGATCTAATGGAGCGTGTCATTATTAATATGGATACAGACTGGGCGGATGCTTTGTGATGTGGGGATAGGGTGAGTTAATCATTTGCTTTCATTCACGTTTTGTTGACGAAGACAGCTCTACCAAAGCATTTCATAATGAGGAAAAAAGTGTTTTTTTACATGAATTTAAGAGGCTCCATATTTACAGCAGTTACTATTTCCATTAAGGGCAAAAAAAAAGCAATTAGGTTTGTGGTTTCCTTTAAGAGAATAATAAAGAGACTTAGTCTTCATCTTGTTTTTAGTAAAACCTACCTTTTCATTCACTTTACATTGAAAGCAGCCACATCCCCTTAACCTTTTGAGTACAAAATTTCCTTTACTAAAGCAAACAAGTATGTTTTCCATCACCTAACAGAATAATTACCTGGTGTCCTTCCCGTGAGGTATTTGTTGGTACTTTGAAGAGGATTTTGTATTAATAATTAAGACTAAAATGGCTATTGTTTTTTGTATGGGCACAATGTTGACAAATGATCAAGACACAAGCCCTTTTCTGTTAGAATTTAGGTGGGTTCAGTGTGTAACTGTGTTGTCGAGAGTGGGATTTCTAAATTTGATTCTTTTTTTAACTTGTGAGAATCCGAGTCTCTTGTAATGGGGATGGTAGCTATGTTTTGGCAGTTCGAGTAGACCTTTTAATGGCCAACAATTGTGATTGTACATGACAAACCAAAGAGGGGATACTTACATTTGCAGACTGAAAAAAAATTCCATAGAGTAGCTTTAAATAGGAAACAAGATAATGACGCACGCTATTCAGTAATCCCTTAATTTTTCATGATGTGGAGTGGCTGGCATTGGACTGGAGTGGGCACAGTAAGGAGTCTCACAACACCAGGTTCAAGTTCAACAGGTTTATTTGGAATCACGAGCTTTTGGAGTGCTGCTGCTTCACCCAGTTTAGCTCTGCTGCAGTGTGTGTATTCAAGCCACATTTGGAAAACGTTGAGCACATGTTTCTAGGCAGTACTGAGGGAGTGCTACAGTGCCAGAGGTGCCATCTTTTGAATAAACATTAAACCAAAAGATCCCATGGCATCTTTGGCATGACAATTTTGAAGGAGAACAATGGATTTTCTTTCCAGTATCCTTGCCAACGTTTATCCCTCAACTAACGTTACTAAGTCAAATAATTTGTAATTTATCTTACTGCTGCTTGTGGGACTTTGTGAACAGGTTTGTTCCATATTTGCAAACATTCTATGCATAAAGCATCTCGTTATTTTTCTCAAAGATCCCAAGGTAGCTCGCATAGAACTACATTAACTATAAAGTTATAGAGATATACAGCACGGAAACAGACCCTTCAGCCTAACGTATCCATGCCGACCAGGTTTCCTAAACTAGCCTCATTTGATACTTTAAAAATATTTTATTGATGGTGAAGCTTTTTGTGACAAACAGGATGTAAACATTGCTATATCCTCCTTGTTTCCTATTCACATAAATGTCTTGGATTCAATGTAAAGTGGTCTAATTTGTTGGTGATACCAAACAAGGAGTGAAATTGGCTAATACAACTCAAAAATTACAGATTATGTTGCACAATATTTGTAAGGAGACTGAATAATGGAAATGAGATTTAATGCAGAGAAATATGCAATGATAGCTGTAGCAAGGAAAAATAGATGACACAAATGGTCCATGAATGGCAATGAACCGAACCTAACCAATGCAAAGTAGCAATCAAGATGCTAAACGATGGAACCCAAACAGTAGAGTTTAAATACACAAAATAATGATCAGCTGGCATAGAGCTGTGATTCCATTATGTCTTGAACACTATGTCCAATTCTGGTCACCGTGAATGCTGGAGGGTGTACAGAGAAGGGCTGCTAGACTGATCCTTAGTGCCTGATCTGAGTTTTAAGGAAAGACTAGGGAGCTTTTCAACCTAGTTTAAAAATGTCTTGAGGGGAACTTTTCAGAGTTGACCCAGACTTTTAAATTAGACTGTAACATTAGAGGGCATATGTTGAAAGTAATGAACAGTCATCTTAGAACTGATGTCTGGAAATTATTCTGCACACGCAGAGTGATCAAGGTATTAAATTTTGTTCGTGTGAAATAGCGAAAGCAAATTCCTGGAATCATTAGAGATGTATTTGGATGCTATAGTGGGGTGGAACTGTGTTCATACCTCTCTTGGGGCAGCACAATGGTTAGCACTGCTGCCTTACAGTGTCAGGGACCCGGGTTCAATTCTGGCCTTGAGTGATTGTTCTTCCTGTGTCTGCATGGGTTTCCTCCGAGTGTTCTGGTTTCCTCCCCCAGTCCAAAGATGTGGGGGTTAGGTTGATTGGCCACGCTAAATTGCCCCTTAGTGTCAGGGAGATTAGCAGGGTAAATACGTCGAGTTATGGGGATAGGGTCTGGGTGGGATTGTTGTTGGTGCAGGCTCGATGGGCCAAATGGCGGTCTCCTGCGCTGTAGGGATTCATAAAATGGGCTGAATGGCCTTCCTTATCTGTAATTCCTTTGTCCTGTCCTTTCAAGGTACTTTTGGGGAAAAAAAAGAGATGTCACCTGAAGCCCTAACAAATGTTTTTTGTTCAGTAATTAAAAACCGATGACCTGTCCATCCATCTCATTGCCGATAGTGGGATTATTCTGCTCCTTTTGCTGAATTGGCATCAGCCACAGCACTCCCAAGTAATCAGTTCCATGTGAACTACATTGGGATTTTCTGAGAGATGTAATGAGATGCTATTTAAATACAACAGCTTTTCTCCCCTCCTTCTCTCAAAGGCAACGAGTAATACACATCAAGATATAGTTCCCTTAGGCACTGGCAGCACTTCCAACACCAGGCTGAATATTGGAAATGGTACATAAAGTAATGTAGTGCATTACCTATCTTATTTCATTAATTTGACATTTTGTTTGGATTGCCTCAAGTGAATCTTCAAGATAGGATTTTTCTTTCAGTTGGAAGTTTGTACGTGCTCTTGGGGGCTTGATTGATAAATGCACTTTATGGGGTGGTGTTGAGTCATTTAATTGAGAGGGCTTCAAGCTTGATAGCCCTGGCGGCTGAGTTCAGTCGGGGGAATACTGGATGTCCTCTCGCTGATCTTGCATTGTGAAGAGGAACGGTCAGCTAGCTTCCTACACCTCGATATTTAGAAGCCCCAGTTTAGGGCGGGGCTGATGGGTAAGGATAGTATTGAGTTTGGCAGCGGGCACTGACCCGGTAGTCGGTAGATTGTTCCAGCCATATTCCAGCTTGCAGCTGGGCAAGGTACAGGACTGCTTCCATCACCCAGACTACAGTAGCTCCGTTTGTATCACTAACTTCACAAAAGGAAAGAAGAAATGAGGAGGAAAATATTGTGTTTGCGAAAGAGAGAGAAAGATTTGGGTTTGGAATTATTTCCATTATCTTTGGAAATCTGAAAGGACTTTAACTGTCTGGGATTTACCTCCATTTATCCCTAGGGGCAGCTGAAGCCTAAATTTAGCCCACTGAACTGTGAACCAGCTTTGATTATGTTTGAACTTGGTATACCAGCCTTCAATTAGAACACATGTGCTCCTGAGCAAATTAGTTTTTCTTGCCAAGTCATCAAAAATGTGAAGAGGAATAAGTTATATATTGTAAACAATCAACAATTGCCATCAGAAACACAATTAGCAGCACTGAGTACGCAAGTGGTGTTACAGATCACCCGGAGTCCGTGTTGCCGTGGCAACACACACTTTTTACATGCATGTTGTAGTCTGGAGCTATGGATAGTGATGATCCCAGCTTCAATTTCTTTCCCTCACATGGCTGGCCAGGAATCTCTTTCACTGTTTGCCAATGGTGTATATTGGATGGGTTGTAAGGTGGATTTTCAATCTGCTTGACTGCTTTATGAATACACTTTCCGTGGCCATCAAGTCCTGGGTGAGACTGGAACCCAGAGCATGTGGCTCAAAGGTCAGGGACACTATCCACTGCACCTCAAAACCTCCCATTAAATATTTAATATATGGGGCTAATTGAGAGAAAAATAGTTTACAAAAACAGTTCGCCTAAGTAAGAATAATTCAACACTGAAATCAGTATCCTAGGAATTAATTAGATAAATATAGAATTAAGTTCCTTTGAGAGCTAACAAACTTATTAGTATAAGAAAGGCACTCTATTAATTTGATTCATTCTGTGATATCAAGAAACGGGTGAAGGCACTGTATACAGCAAAGACTATGGGTCCTGGGAACATTCTGGTGGTAGTCCTGAAGATCTTGCTCCAGAACCAGTCATGCTCCTAGCCAAGCAGTTCCAGTACAGTCACAACATAATGTGGAAAATTGCCCACAAAAAACAGGACAAATTCAACTCGGCCAATTACAATCCATCAGTCTGCCCAGATCATCAACTGGGTGGAAGATATCATCATTATCATTAAGTGGTGTTTAATCAGTAACAATCTACTCATCTTCCTCTTCAGAGGATGGTATTAAACTCTAAGAAATCACAGTGAACAGCCTCTGCCTGTCGATGCAACATCCATTCCTCACGTCTCCTCTAATTATCAGATGGGTAAATTCATCTGATAATTATATCTGGACTAACTGCCTTAAATCTCAGCTTCTTTCATCTCAGGGGAACATCTATGTCCAGATGATACAAAACCTGTTTGTAACTGTCCTCATTCCCTTGTCAGAGATGCATTTTCTGATATTTAGTTCTGGATACAGTAAAGGCTACAGACGCTGACAACAGCGTGGCTATTTAGTTGTGCTCCAGAGCCGGTTGCATCCTCAATCAAGCTGTCATCATACAGCTACCTTACAATGTGGAAAATTATCCAAAACGAGACAAATCAAATCCGTTCAATTATGGCCCCATCATCTTACTCTTATCGGCAAGTGACGAAGGTGTTGTTGATAAGTGCTGTCAAGCGGCACTTACGCAGCAATAACTTACTCACCGATTGTTGTGTCTGGGTCACTCGGCTGCACACATTCGTTACAGCTTTGCTTTGAACATGGATCAAAGTACTGAATACCAGAGATGAGGTGAGAATAAATGACATCAAGGTTGCATTTGACCGTGTGTGAATCGTAGAATCCCTACAGTGCAGAAGGAGGCTATCTGGCCCATCAAGTCTGCACTGACTACAATCCCACCCAGGTCTTATCCCCGTAACCCCACACATTTACCCTGCTAATCTCCTGATACGAACGGGCAATTTAGCATGGCCAATCCACCTAACCCGCACATCTTTGGACTGTGTGGCATCAATGGGCCAGAATAGAATTGAAGTCAGCATCGGGGGAAAAATTCTCTACTGGTTGGAATCATACTGAGCATGAAAAGGAAAATGGCTGTGCTTGTTGGAGGCCGATCACCTCAGTCCTAGTTGCAGCTGAAGTTCTCAGGGTAGTGTCTTAGACTCAACTATCTTCAGATCCTTCGTCAATAACCTTCCATCTATCATGAGATCAGAAATGGGAATGTTCGCTGATCGTGCACAATGTTTAGGACAATTTGCAACTCCTTGGATACTGAAGTAATCCCTGATGACATGCGGCTAGACTGGGACAACATTTGGGCTTTGACTGATATGTGGCATGAATGTTACTTGCTACATGTTGGGTATGGTTATTGACTGACACCAAGGGAGAATCTAATCATCTCTTCTTGACATTCAATGGCATTATCACTGGATCTCCTACTGTCAACATTCTGCAGGTTTCTATATAAATACCGTGGCTTCAAGAGCAGGTTAGAGGCTGGGAATTCTGTGGAGAGTAACTCACCTCCTGACTCCCCAAGGTCTGTCTAACATCCACAAGGCACAAGTCTGGAGTGTGACTAAATAGTCTTTACTTGCCTGGATGAGTGCAGTTCCAATAACAATTCAAAAAACTTGACGCTATTCAGGACAAAGGAGCTTGTTAATTGGTAGTCTATCCATCACCTCTAAAACATTCATTCCCTCCACCTCCAACATACAATGGCAGCAGTGTGTACCATATGCAAGATGCACTTCAGCAGCTCACCAAGGTTCCTTTGACAGCACCTTCCAAACCTGTGACCTCCACCACCTGGAAGGACAGATATATGGGAACCCCATCACCTGCAAGTTCCTCATGCAAGCCACACACCAGCCTGACTTGGAAATACATTGCCGTTCCTTTCTGGTTGCTGGTTCAAAATCCCAGGCTCTCTCCCTAATGGAGCGTGAGTGTGTGCTCACTTTATAGACTGCGGTAGTTCAGGAGAGCTCGAGGGAGGGAGAATAGGAACGGGCAATAAATGCTGGCCTTGCCAGAGATGCTCACATCCCATGAACAAATTTTAGAAAAATCCATATGTACCAGACAAAAGCTCCTACACCCTCAAGCGCACAGACTATTAAGTAAACTGGAACTAAACTAGGATTAAAGACTGTGCTTTCATGTCAAAAACAGTACCCTTGATGATGTCCAAATTAGTGTTGTGCGGGAGGCATGCCAAATAACACTCTCATTTTTCAGATCTTTGCTGGTTCTGATGGAGGCCTTGGTGTTTTCCTATCTAGTGAGCTGTCTATAGACTTATGGTTTTAAGATTTAGTCTCTTTCTCGGGTAAGGATTATTTTATCTGTGGATGTGCTTGTGGTTAAATTAGCATTCGCCCTTCATGTCCTGGCATTCATTTCCCAGGACCCATGTCAGAGCATTTCCCTGACGTGAGCCATACTACCCAGATGTGCGAACAACTTTGGGTTTTGGAATAACTTGTGGTGCTGGTAACAAATGTTGTACTGCGATTTATCTGCTAAATTAATCTGACTTTAAGGCGAAAGAGAAACTTGGGGGTATTTTTTGAAGTTGATTATTGTAATCATGTCAGGAAACACAATAGTCCATTTTCCCACAGCCGGTTCCCACAACCAGCAATTAGCTAAATGACCATATAATCTCTTTTAGTGATATTTCTTGGGGAAAGAACGTTGGCCAGTAGAACTGTTTTACCCTTATTCGGATAGTGATGTGGAGAGCCGGTGCAGACTCGATGGGCTGAATGGAATTCTGTAGTTCTGTGGGATTTTTTAATTTGAGAGGACAGATGGAACCTCAGTTTAGCGTCTGATCAGGAGATTGGCAGCTGCGACAGTGCCGCTGCGACAGTGCCGCTGCGACAGTGCCGCTCTGACAGTGCAGCTGCGACAGTGCCGCTGCGACAGTGCCGCTGCGACAGTGCCGCTGAGACAGTGCCGCTGAGACAGTGCCGCTGCGACAGTGCCGCTGCGACAGTGCCGCTGCGACAGTGCCGCTCTGACAGTGCCGCTCTGACAGTGCCGCTCTGACAGTGCCGCTCTGACAGTGCCGCTGCGACAGTGCCGCTGCGACAGTGCCGCTGCGACAGTGCCGCTGCGACAGTGCCGCTGCGACAGTGCCGCTGCGACAGTGCCGCTGCGACAGTGCCGCTGCGACAGTGCCGCTGCGACAGTGCCGCTGCGACAGTGCCGCTGCGACAGTGCCGCTGCGACAGTGCCGCTGCGACAGTGCCGCTGCGACAGTGCCGCTGCGACAGTGCCGCTGCGACAGTGCCGCTGCGACAGTGCCGCTCTGACAGTGCAGCTGCGACAGTGCAGCTGTGACAGTGCCGCTTTGGCAGTGCAGTTGCGACAGTGCCGCTCTGGCAGTGCAGTTGCGACAGTGCAGCTCTGACAGTGCAGCTCTGTGCTGTCGTCGAGCCAAAAGTATGTGTATAAGACCTTGAAATTTGGTTTAAATCCACGTGCCTCTGGCTAACTAACAGGAACAATGCCACAAAGTCAATGCTGACACACAATTGTGTTTAATACAACATAGTAAATTCAAGGTCTTGGGTTAGTTGTCTGTTCTGTCAAAGTATTATGAATTCAGAGAGAGTGGAGTGAACAATACTCTATACTATTTGAGGTGTGTGCCTTTCGGGTAGAAAGGCTTGCTACTTCGGTTTACACCCAAGTCCAAAGATGTGCAGGATTGGCCATGCTAAATTGCCCATTAGTGTCCCAAGATGTATAGCATGGTGGCACAGTGGTTCGCACTGCTGCTTCACAGTGCCAGGGACCCGGGTTTGATTCCCGGCTTGGGTCACTGTCTGTAAGGAGTCTGCACGTTCTCCCCGTGCCTGCGTGGGTTTCCTCTGGGTGCTCTAGTTTTCTCTCTCAGTCCGAAAGTCGTGCTGGTTAGGTGTATTGGCCAGGCTAAATTCTCCCTCCGTGTACCCGAACAGGCGTCAGAGTGTGGCGACTTGGGAACTTTCACAGCAACTTCATTGCAGTGTTAATGTAAGCCTACTTGTGACACTAATAAATAAACTTAAAATTTTTAAGTTATGGGAGAGTAGTGGGGCTCGGGGCATGGGCTTGGGGTAAAATGTGCTGTTGAAGAGTCGGTACAGATTCGATGGGCCGAGTGGTCTCCTGCACTGTAGGGATTCTATGATTGAATTTTGGTTCACAGAGATTGCGCACTCGGCAATTTGGGCATAATTTTGACTATTTTGTGGCATTTAAATCTAGGCACTCGGAGAGTGGTTGAAAAGTTGTGTCTCTGCACTAGGGGGAAAGCAAAATACTGCAGACGCTGGAATCTGAGACAAAGATGTACAGGCTAGGTGGCCAGCTCTGATGAAGGATCATCTCGACTCGAAACGTTGGCCCTGTTGTCACCACAGATTCTGTCAGACCTGCTGAGATTCTTCAGCATTTTCTGTGTTTGAGTCTCTGCGCTGTGTGTTTTCCATCTATTAAAATCAAGAACTGGAATGTGGACTTTTGATTTCATGACCAATATTCCCCTGAGAGAGTTATTGCTCACCAGGAGCTGCGGTTGGAGAATTATCTGACATAACTGAATGGCATAATTCATAGAAAAGCTATGCTGCAGAAAGAGGCTATTCAGCCCATCGCGCCTGTGGCAGCCTGAAAGAGAAAGAAAAGGATCTAGCCTCTCATTTTAGTCCCACTTTCCAGCTACTCGGTCTGGAGCTTTGCAGTTGACAGCACTTCAGATGTAGATCCAGGTACCTTTAAAATGAGTTGAGTGTTTTTTTTCAATTCAGTTTTTAAACATTTGAGACGCAGATCATTGACTGAACATTTGTTCTTGAGTGATAATTTTTTTATTGGTCACCTTCAGCGCCGACTGACATGTTAGTATTAAGACTTTAAGCAGTCCTAGCTGATATTTTTATCTTGCTAACATTTAAGTAACCGGTCATGGCTGCTGGTAAACATTACGGGGAAAGGCATTTTGAACAATCCTTCAGTTAAGAGTTCTTTGATTGCTATCAAAATTGATGGCGTTATGCTCCTCCGCTCGTTCAACCATAGGGACCTTTTGTTGTTCATCTTTTCTCAAAAAGAAGTTGTCAGGCGTATTATTAAAAAGTTCAAGCAGCAGCAGAAAGAGCACACGTTGCTTTGGGAACTTTCCCCTCATAATTTTTCTGGGAATTTTCGAGAGGCCATCCCCGGCGCTACCAGGAACTGCTCCTGCCTAGGAAACTCCCTAACTGAATGACTGACTGATCTCCCTTTTTTAAGTTCTGTTTATTGCTCTGTTTAGACTGTCAGAACAGTATCCTCATGGCAGTGTTTCCAGGTGAGTCCAATTCTTTTTCAAGGAAATGCTGCTTGACCGTCAACAGCAGGTTGGTGTGAAAAGGAGACTGTGTAGATTAAACATATGTTAGTAAGCTTCAGTACCGTGGTTCCCAACCTTTATGGTTCCCAACGTATATCATGGCATGTCTCTGTACTACAAAACCCTTCTGAGGCACATCTCCGATTTTCTCTATCTCCTTCCCTTACTGGGAGCTTTGTTTTTAACTTTTCCCTGTTGCTCTCGCTTCTTGGTGATGCCAATCGCAGACCTGAAGGCAAAGGTTAGTTTTTTGTTTAATTACGTGAATTTTGAATCTTTCTTCGTGACACATTTTGTGGGAGGGGTCTTCAGTTTGCCATTAGTGACCACTGCTTCAGTGTGCAGTTCTATTGTTTCTTGATACGATGCACACAAATCCAGAGAAGTCTAAAGTGCTTAGCACTGCTGCCTCAAAGCGCCAGGGACCCAGGTTCAATTGCGGTCTTGGGGCGGCTGTCTGTGCGGAGTCTGCACGTGTCTGGGTGGGTTCCTTCTGGGTGCTCTGGTTTCCTCCCACAGTCCAAAGATGTCCAGCTTAGATGGATTAGCCATGGTAAATGTGTGGGGTTACAGGGGTAGGGCAGAGGGAAGGGCCTGGGTGGGATGCTCTTTCGGAGAGTCGGTGCAGACTCGATGGGGTCGGATGGCCTCTAGGAGCTTGTGGTGAATTTTTACCAATGTTAAGTCTACGTTTAGAAGGGATTGTGTAACTGAGGGAGGGGAGGGTTTCTGTGACACTTCTGCTTGGAAAGACTGCCCACTGTCTTTGTTTTCTTTGTGGGTCTCTTATGATGAAATACTGTTTGAGTTTGTACCAACACAAGTAGTGTTGGGCTGGAGTGGCTCTAAAGTACTGAGTTAATAAAGAAGCAATCAACAGTCATGTAGCTGTGATGATGTTTTTCACTGAAGTTGATTGAGTAAGTGAAGCACATTCTGTTGCTGAATGTCACTAGCTCACACTGGGAAAATTGCAGCATTCTCATCAGATTTGTAATGCATTTAAAAGATGTGTTATTACGATGTCAGTATTACTAAATCCCTAGCTTGGATTTGCCTACCCAGATTAATCTAATGTCAGCAAATAAGTGGGGTTGATGCCAGTGTTAACGTAATATCAGTTGCAACTCCGAAGCCAACCCTTGGCTCTGTTTAGGTTCCGTAGTTTACTGTGGGATTGAGAACAGGTTTGGGATTTGATGCGAGGAGCGTGTTTCTGTGCGAGTTTAGCATTGCTCTGAAGTGGCTTCAGCGTCACAGATGCTACCCGTCCTGTTGAGTTTATCCAGCATTTTATGCTTTTATTGGAATTTAAATTGCCCAGTCGCTGACAATCAGCCACGTGAATAGGGTAGATTCAGCTTTAAAAACAATTCAAATAGGTTAATATTGTGACACCAGCAGATGAGACAACAGTGGTGATGGGTGGTACGGTAGCACAGTGGTTAGCACTGCTGCTTCACAGCGCCAGGGACCCGGGTTCGATTCCTGGCTTGGGCCCTTTTCTGTGTGGAGTTTGCACGTTCTCCCCGTGTCTGCGAGGGTTTCCTCCGGGTGCTCCGGTTTCCTCCCACATTCTGAAAGACGTGCTGGTTAGGTGCATTGACCTGAACTGTGGTGCCGGACTGTGGCGACTAGGGGAATTTCACAGTAACTTCATTGTAGTGTTAATGTAAGCCTTACTTGTGACTAATAAATACATTTTACTTATGTTTGATGCTTTCTGTGGAGCCCAAACCTTTTCGGCAAACCTGCTTTGCCTCAATGTGCTTGAAAAGTTGAAGTGATCGGAACTCTAAGCTTATTACTGGAACTCTGTACAATGGCTCTGACGGGATTCCCCTCCCCTTGTGGTTTGGTAATTGTGAGAATAATCATGGCCGGCCTGCTCAGTGGAGGGTGAAGGGGCTATTTGCAGATGTACTTTGAACAGAATTGAAAGTTACTTTTTTGCCAAATGAATTAACTACTCCTGATTTTGGATTTTGTGGTCAGAATTTCTGTCTTTATCACCTTTCCCTTAACACTTTGTGTCAGTCCCTAGTCCATTCTGAGCTGTATACTAGGTTCACAATCAGTTTCGAAATCAAACTTGCCCCTCGGAATTTTATGCCGATTTTTATAGGAGTCATTCATTCTGATTTATTGTATTTTTATCTCGCCCTTTCCTTTTTTTCCCCCCCCAACTCTCCCCCCCCCCCCCCCCCCCCCCCCCCGCCTCACAACCCCAGGGACCTGGGTTCAATTCCCGGCTTGGGTCACTGTCTGCGTGGAGTTTGCACATTCTCCCCGTGTCTGCTGTGGGTTTCCTCCCGGTACTGCAGGGAAAAGCCTGGGAACCACAGGCCAGTGAGCATCACATCTGTGGTGGGTAAATTGTTAGAAGGTATTTTGAGAGACAGGATCTACAGGCATTTA
The DNA here is from genome assembly GCF_964213995.1 of Mustelus asterias. Taxonomy (NCBI): domain Eukaryota; kingdom Metazoa; phylum Chordata; class Chondrichthyes; order Carcharhiniformes; family Triakidae; genus Mustelus; species Mustelus asterias. The sequence goes on along the minus strand of NC_135818.1, from coordinate 58,572,659 downwards.
GAGATGCAAGGACTGATTAGGGATAGCGAGCATGGCTTTGTGAGTGGAAAATCATGTCTCACAAATTTGATTGAGTTTTTTGAAGGGGTAACCAAGAAGGTAGATGAGGGCAGTGCAGTTGATGTGTCTACATGGACTTTAGCAAGGCCTTTGACAAGGTACCGCATGGTAGGTTGTTGCATAAGGTTAAATCTCATGGGATCCAGGGTGAGGTATCTAAATGGATACAAAATTGGCTTCTGGTTGTAGAGAGTTGTTTTTCAAACTGGAGGCCTGTGACCAGCGGTGTGCCTCAGGGATCAGTGCTGGGTCCACTGTTGTTTGTCATTTATATTAATGACATGGATGAGAATATAGGAAGCATGGTTAGTAAGTTTGCAGATGACACTAAGATTGGTGGCATAGTGGACAGTGAAGAAGGTTATCTCCAATTGCAACGGGATCTTGATCAATTGGGCCAGTGGGCTGACGAATGGCAGATGGAGCTTAATTTAGACAAATGCGAGGTGATGCATTTTGGTAGATTGAACCAGGGCAGGACTTACTCAGTTAATGGTAGGGAGAGTTACAGAACAAAGAGATCATGTTCATAGCTCCTTGAAAGTGGAGTCACAGGTGGACAGAGTGGTGAAGAAGGCATTCGGCATGCTTGGTTCCATCGGTCAGAACATTGAATACAGGAGTTGGGACGTCTTGTTGAAGTTGTACAAGGCCACACTTGGAATACTGTGTGCAATTCTGGTCACCCTTTTATAGAAAGGATATTATTAAACTAGAAAGAGTGCAGAAAAGATTTACTAGGTGATGCGCGATTAATTCACTCGAGATGCTCGATCGTACTCGGGAAATAAAGGCTTTTATTAGCAACAAGAATAGAGCATACTGCTTAACAATACAATCCTAGACTAAAGGGTCACTAGGAAGTGCAGTGACCTTTATACCCCTATAGGAAGGCGGAGCCAACCGGAGTGTACCACAGAACAATACCAACAGATAGAACACCCCAACCCTAACCCCAACAGCAAGCAGAGTAACATATGTACAAGTACCCATAGTGATAACCATCTATGGTTCAGTACCCATAGTGGTAACCATCTATGGTTCACCACACTAGGATGCTACCGGGACTTGATGGATTGAGTTATAAGGAGAGGCTGGATAGACTGGGACTTTTTTCCTCTGGAGCGTAGGAGGCTGAGGGGTGATCTTATAGAGGTCTATAAAATGAGGGGCACAGATAAGCTAGATAGTCAATATCTTTTCCCAAAGGTAGGGGAGTCTAAAACTAGAGGGCAAAGGTTTAAGGTGCGAGGGGAGAGATACAAAAGGGTCCAGAGGGGCAATTTTTCCACACAGAAGGTGGTGAGTGTCTGGATCAAGCTGCCAGAGGTAGTAGTAGAGGCGGGTACAATTTTGTCTTTTAAAAAGCATTTAGATAGTTACATGGGTACGATGGGTATAGAGGGATATGGGCCAAATGCGGGCAATTGGGATTAGCTTAGGGGTTTTAAAAAAGAAAGGGCGGCATGGACAAGTTGGGCCGAAGGGCCTGTTTCCATGCTGTAAACCTCTATGACTCTACTCCGATTTCCTCCCACAGTCCGAAAGATGTGCGGGGTGGTGGATTGGCCATGCTAAATTGCCCCTTAGTGTTGAGGGGGGTTAGCTAAGGTAAATGCATGGGGTTATAGGGATAGGGCCTGGGTGGGATTGTGGTTGGTGCAGACTTGATGGGCCAAATGGCCTCCTTCTGCACTGTAAAGATTCTATGATTCTATAGTGATCAGGAACCTAAAATGAATGCAGCAGACAGACTGGGGATCCCCATATTATTCTAGCCTATGCAGCTCAAATTGGAGAGTTGAGTTGACAGGTGGAAAATGCTGATTAGTGTGGATAAATGACGTTGAGGAAGGGGAATAAGTTAAATGATATTTGTCAACTGGACAGAAGATGAGAAAAGAATCCAGAGATACTGATTGGCAGATTGCTGAAATAATCTACAGTAGCAGCAGGTAGTCCAAACAACAGGGATTAAGATTGGTGATTAAGCTGGAGTCAGTTGGGGTCAACGTATATATGGATACTGATCCCGTGCCTACAACTGATATCACCAAGGGGCTGCATGTAGATGAGGAAATGGAGGACATCGAGGATTATTCTTTGGGGAATTGTGAAGGTAACAGCCAGATTGATGACTGGAACCAAGCAAGGCTAATAACGCTGAGTTAGAGGGCAAAGAGAATGAATCCGAAGAGAATGGAATGGAATGGCCTTCTGCGTCAAACATTGGAGAGGTCAAGGAGAATGCATCACGATCACAAAGGATGTAATTTATGATGTTTGTCACGGCAGCGATGCGACAGGACAGAAACCTGATTGGGGCATGGAGTTACAAGAAACTGGGCATGGATTTGGAAGGTAACATCTTCAAAGGCTCCGGAGATGAAAGGAAAGTGAGAAGTGGCAATAGTTTGGAAAGAAAGAGGTTGAGGAGGGACTTTCTGAGGAGGATTGATGGTAATTTTGAAAGGAGGAGGGGAGGGACGGTAACTGAGGGTGATTTACAGTGTCAGTGAGCACAGGGAGCAGGAAGGGAAGTTGGGCAGTCAGCAGTTCAGTAGAAATTTGGTCAGGGAAGTAGAAGTGTCGTGAGTGGGATGAGCTGTGAAAGAGCACAAAAACAGATGGAAGAGAAACTGAAGAAACACGCAGGTTCAAGGCGAGGGCAGGTTAGAGTCGGGGAAGTGCGGTGGTGGGGGGTGGGGGGCGGGGGGGGGGGGGGGGGGGAAGGTGAGGTCAGAGCCAGAGAGGTGGGGGGGAGGGGGGGGGTTGGAGCCAGGGAGGTGGGGGAAGGGGGCGGGTGGTTGGAGCCAGGAAGGTGGGGGCTGGTTAGAAGGGTGGAGGGGGGGGATAGAGCCAGAGAGGTGGGGGGAGGGGGGGGGGTTAGAGCCAGGGAGGTGAGGGGGGGGAGGGGTTGGAGCCAGGGAGGTGGGGGAAGGGGGGGATGGTTAGAGTCAGGGAGGTGGGGGGGGGGGGATGGTTAGAGTCAGGGAGGTGGGGGGGGGGGGAGGGGTTGGAGTCAGGGAGGTGGGAGAAGAGGGGATGGTTAGAGTCAGGGAGGTGGGGGGGGGGGAAGGGAGGAGGGGGAGAATAGAGCCAGGGAGGAGGGGGGGGTGGTGGTTAGAGCCAGGGGGTGGGGGGAGGGAGGGGTTAGAGCCAGAGAAGTGGGGGAGGGGAGTTGGAGCCAGAGAAGTGGGGGAGGGGGGGTTAGAGCCAGGGAAGTGGGGGGGAGGGAGAGAAAAGAGCTGGGGGGGTGAAGGGAGGGGTTAGAGCCAGGGTGGTGGTGGGGGTGGGACGGGGTGTTAAAGCGGGGAGGTGGGGTGGTTAAAGTCAGGAGGTGGAGGGATTTGTGGAGGTTTAACTCTGCGGGCAAATGAAAGTTTGGGAGAGTGAACGGGTGAAGAAACAGAAACTTCTAAACATCAATCAACAGGACTCCATTTTAGTGACAAATGAAATCCTTAATCGCTGTTAAATATGAAGGTTGAGGTGGCAAAGGAGAGCATTTAAAGGCCTATCTTTGCTTTCCAGAATGACCTTGCTGCTGCAGCTAAGAGTTGATGTCCAACCGTGATTGATGGCTGGCTAAACCAAGCTTGAGCCAGACATGCTCAAGTCTGTGTCTCTGAGTGGAGTGTGCCAACGTAGGGGCCACATGGGGATGAGGGAGGGCGCAGTGAAGAAATTAACAAGGAGGAAGCATGTTTCAGTTGTGGAGGTTATGTGCATTTGGTTAAGGACTGGATAGCACAGAGCTCAAATAATTGAGCTCGAACACCACTGTATGAGCTCTGAGCAGGGGCACAGGGAGGTGGATGGAATTGGTGATCTTTTGGATTGAACCAATTGTTAGCTCTGGTGGTCAAATTTTACAGAACCAAAACTCATTTCCCATGTTTCTCTGATTGGTCTGATGTATGAATGCACTTTCCGTGACCATCATGTTCTGAAAAGCTTCTGAACCAGAGGTAGGGACACTGCCCACTGCACCAAAAGACCTCCAACCCTCGATAACAGGAAATGTTAAACCAGAATTTTAATCCTTCAGAGTAGCATTTCAATAACGGATTCAAAATTCGTAATAGGCAGAAGGCAGCAACACTCAAGCAGATGTAGTGCAATCTGACTGAATTCCAACCAGATATTTGTCTGATACAGTCTGGTTGACTGGCACTCCATCCCCTACCTTAAACATTCATTCCCTCTGCTGCCAATGCGTAGTGGCAGCAGTGTGTACCACACACAAGATGCACCACAGCAACTCACCAAGGCTCCTTCAATAGCATCTTTCAAACCCGTGACCTCTACCAAGAAGAAGGGCAGCAGATATCCACATCTTGAGGATTAATTTTTTTAAAAACAAACATCAACTCCACATTTCCCTCCAGGCCACACACCATCCTGACGTGGAAACAATTACTTCACTGTCACTGGGTCAAAATCCTGGAATTCTCTTTCTGACAACACTCTGGGTGTACTTACAGCCAGGCCTGCAGCCTTATTAAAATTTCATTCATTCTTGGGACGTGGGTGTTGCTGGCTAGGACAGTATTTATTGGATTGACATGGTGGCACAGTGGTTAGCACTGTTGCCTCACAGCGCCAGGGACCCAGGTTCGATTCCCCGGCTTGGGTCACTGTCTGTGCGGAGTCTGCATGTTCTCCCTGTGCCTGCGTGGGTTTTCTCCGAGTGCTCCGGTTTCCTCCCATAGTCCAAAAGATGTGCTGGTTAGATGCATTGGCCATGCTAAATTTTCCCTCTGTGTACCCGAGCAGGCGCTGGAGTGTGGCGACTAGGGGATTTTCACAGTAACTTGCATTAACACTGCAATATAGCTACTTGTGACAGTAATGAATAAACTTTATTGTCCGTCCCTAATTGCCTTGAAGAAGATACTGGCGAGTTGCCACCTTTGCGTGTGAAATTAGGTGTGGGTAATAAATACAATGTCCACATCCCATGAAAAAATGAATAAAGATACACTACAAAGCGTTTTCCATGATGAGATGGTAGGAAAGAGTACATTTTGCTTTGCTTTTCCCCTTGTATATTGCACGTGCAAAGGATGTTCTCGGTCATGAGGGCAAGCTGGACCGTAGCTATTTAAATGACAATTGTAATTTTGCCAAAAATGAAACCAGCAGCGCAACACAAGCTGATAATCTTGCCCCTAACTGCAACTCCAAGACACAGTGGCATTCTAACTATACTGCCTATGTAATAACTATACTGCCTATGTAATAACTATACTGTCTATGTAATAACTATACTGTCTATAATTATACTGCCTATATAATAACTATACTGCCTATATTATAACAGCTGATATAACTATGCTGGATTGGCCGTAGTAAATGCAAGGGGGTATGGGGATAGGGCTGGGGGGAGGAGGAGGGCCTGGGTGGGATGCTCTTTTGGAGAGTTAGTGCAGACCTGATAGGTAAATGACACCCTCCTGCACTGTAGGGATTCTATGGTGCTATAATTCTATATTGTTTTTGCTTCTTTTGCCAATTACTTTCAATCTGTGCTATCTCGTTGTCGATCCTTTCACGAGTGGAAGCAGTTTCCTCCTGTCTACTCTGTCCAGGTCCCTCGTGATTTTGAATAGCTCAATCAAATCTCCTCTCAGCTGCCTCTTCTTCCAGCAAAGAGTCCCTATTTCAAGCTACCTTCATACTTGAAATTCCTTATCCCTGGAGCCATTCTCGTGAATATCTTCTGCACTCTTCACATCCTTCCCAAATTGTGGTGTCCGGAACTGTACGCAACATTAATTCTCTCCTATACAAATGATACTAATTGATGCCATCGACACTCAAGTATGCTTTCTAATACCTTTATACTTTATGATACCTTAATATCATAATACTTTTATGGTGCACCATTAAAACTAGGATAGCCCCATCTGCCAAGATTATACTAGGGAGCAAGGAGGGTGAATAGCAAAGAATCTCAGCACCATCAGTATGCCACAACTGGGCAGCCCTGAATGGAAATTTAGGTAAACATACAGGTTTGCTGAGGGCAACTCATGTATATGAAAGTCAGACCATAAACCACCATAGCCTGTAATAGGACTATCACTGAATTGGGTGAATGTATTCTATTAGCAAGCAATTCAATATTTGGAAAGGTAAAGGTAAACGTTTTGGTATCATTCAAGAGATGGTTCGATGTGATGTAGAGGCCTTAGTTTCTGCTTGAAAGGATGAGGTGGATGGATCAAATGGTCCTCTACATCTTACTGTGAGAAGTATTGTATTCATAAAATTTGTTCCATTCATGAACGTTTGTGTTTCATCACCAAGTGATTAGGATCGTAGAATATTATGGTACAAACTGAGTCCGTTTTTGGAAACCATTGGCCTTAGTTATACCTGTCCCATTGCAAAGTGCGATGATTTACACTGAAAACCGCTCGTTTAGACAATTAGCATCACAAAATGCCCCATGGTTCAAAGCCAAACCCAAGCAGGATTAGCATGGCAAGTAAAGAATGTGACCAAAAGCACAGTGATTTTAACTAGGTTTTTATAGGATGGCAAATGATGAAGTGAGGAGGGATTTAGAGAGGTCCTGGAGTGTGGGGCCAAGGTAAGTGAAGGCTCTGCAGTCTGTAGTGAAGGAACCGTGTTAAAGCAGTGTTGGGTTTGGAGAATGTGAACAGGAACATAGGGCTGGAGGAGAGAAAAACCTAAACCTCTGCCACCAATCTCCCTCTGTAACTGCCCATTCGGGCTAAACCAAGCTACTCACAATCATGGTGCGGTATTCAATCCCAAACTCCACTTCCAACCTCATATACTCCTCCTCAACGTGTCCATCCGCCTCCGCCTATAGAATCCGCTAGTGCAGAAGGAGGCCATTCGGCCCATCGAGCCTGCACACCGACCACAATCCCACCCAGGCCCTATCCCCATAACCCCATGCATTTACCCCAGCTAGTCCCCCGTGACACTCAGGGTCAATTTAGCATGGCCAATCCACCTAACCCCTACATCTTTGGACTGTGGGAGGAAACCGGAGCACCCGGATGAAACTCGGGCAGACGCGGGAAGAATGTGCAAACTCCACACAGACAGTCACCCAAGGCCAGAATTGAACCCGGGTCCCTGGCGCTTTAAGGCAGCAGTGCTTGCCACTGTGCCACCGTGCCACCCCAGCTGCTGAATTCATCAGCTGTAACTTCACCTGCAGATTCACCAATGCCAACGTTCGCCTGACCTGCCTTGAACACGCTCGGTTAACTTTAGCTAATCCAAGGGCTGCTATTCCACACAAGTCTCGCCCACTGACCCCTCTCATTCTCACTGATCCTTATTTGCCTTGGTTCCCAGTCCCTCAATGCCTCAAATTTAAAGTTGTCATCTGTATCTTTGAACCTGCCAATCTTTGTCATATTCTCCATCCCTTCATCCATGTCTCACCCCACCATTATTTCTTGTGAATCTTTGTTGTGAGTTTTCTATGGTTTTCTGGACATTAGGCTATGTAATTCCCTCAGTAAGCTGCTTCACCTCTCCTCCTGCCTTTTCATAATCATAGAATGTTTACAGTACAGAAGGAGGCCATTCAGCCCCATCGAGCCTGCACCGACAACAATCCCACCCGGACTCTATTCCCGTAACCCCACATATTTACCCTGCTAATCCCCCTGACACTCAGGGGCAATTAAGCATGGCCAATCAACCTAACCTGCACATCTTTGGAGTGTGGGAGGAAACTGGAGCACCGAGAGGAAACCCACGCTGACACGGGGAGAGCTGACAGTCACCCAAGGCCGGAATCGAACCCGGGTCCCTGGCGCTGTGAGGCAGCAGTGCTAACCCACTGTGCCACTGTGCACCCCAGTTTCTTCAACCACCATAGCCTGGGAATTTCCTGGGAACCCACTGGTCAGCTTTTGGATGCTCCTCTAATATCTCCATCACCCATTGGCTTGGCATCCACTTCCTGATGCCACCTCTGTAAAACAACTTGGGATGCTTTTTTTTTTCAAAGGTGCTATATAAATGCAAATTATTGACAATGGTTTGTCTGTTGCACTTTTTATTTTTCCATTTGTCATGCTGATGCTAACGCTGCTTCTGGAGATAAATTATGCTGATAAAACTCATTTGTCGGTGGGATTTTCTGCCACCCCCAATCTCTGTCTTGACCCACTCCCCACCCTGAGCAGATTTTCCAGAGGCGGTTTGCCCTTGGCTACCGACGGGGTCTTCCAGTCCCACCCATGTATACGGTGTTTTGCCTGGCTCGCCTGTCCTGCCGCTGGGGAGCCCGCCGCAGGGGAGGGTAGCTGACGGCGGGACTGGATGATTCTGCGGGCGGCAAGGGTTGGAAAATCCCGCCGGTAGTTTTTGTTTCCAGTAAGTATGGCCCTGTCAAATCATGGTGATGTTCCCAGACTCTGCACGGACATTTTCCTGCTTGCACGATGAAATTCTCAGAAGTTAATGAGTTGTTCCTGGGCTGGATCAGTGGTTGGGTGTACGTGTATCTGTTACTGAGGTGTATGAAACTGAAGTTCCAATAGTGAAAGTACCTGAGCCGGTTACAGGAAAGCAGGAATAGCTTGATCTGGTTCCCAGTTGGGATTCCCCGAGTCCGGTATGTATCAATACAGGAGCAGACAAATATAATTTAAATAGAACAGGAACTAGCTTGTCTGGAATATTTTTAAGCATTCAATAGGTACAAGTAATTGGTTGATTTCATAGAAATTATAGAAACCCTACAGTGCAGAAAGAGGCTATTTGGCCCATCGAGTCCGCACTGACCACAATCCCACCCAGGCCCCACCCCATATCCCTACATATTTACCCATATTAATCCCTCTAACCTACACATCTCAGGACACTAAGGGACAATTTTTTTAGCATGGCCAATCGACCTAACCCGCACATCTTTGGACCCCAGTTTCTCAATCAGAAACATGCTTTATAGACGACTGATTCCGGGAATTATAAAGTGGAAGTGTACATATGGAACACATCGGGGGGAGGAGGTTTCCCTTCCCGCCCACCACGGGAATTGTAGTGGGCGGGGGGGGGGGGGGGGGGGGGGGGGGTGGGCTGAGCAGACCATGCAAAGGTTTGGTGACCCCAAGGGGAGGGGGGAGGGATTTTCCAATTGTGGGGCGAGCGTGGCTGGAATATCCCGCCAATGCTTGAGGGGAGTGCATCCCCCAAAGGATGCGGGGAAGTGGCATCCCCCAAGTTGCCAGTGGTGGTACTGTGGGGATGGAGAGATTGAAGGTGGGAGATTGTGTGGACACATCCCCCGGAACATATCCAAATAGAGTTGGCAGCTCTGCCGTCCACTGATGCGAATGATGCAGTGACCAGTCAGAACTTTTGGCTGATGTGCCAATGTTTCGGGGGGAGGGCGGGGATGTTTCTATGATCCTCCACTGGGCATGAATTCGGCAGGGGTGGTGGGGAGGCAACCATGTAAAATATGAGAGGTCCACAGTCCGCCCACCACTTTCCCACCCATTCCTGAACTGTTCCCCACAATGCAGTAAGTGGGCAGGCGCCAAAACCAACAGTCTGCCTGGCATTTTTAGATAATTCACGATCAATTGAGCTAATTACCAATGTAATTGAGCAGGATATTACTCTGCCTACGCTATAGTACGGTTGGATTGGGCAGGCCTTTTTTTTTTGAGCCCAAGGTTTAAGAAAATAGGATGAAGGGGGGACAGATTAACATGGCGCTGAGAGTACCCTGTGCACATCAGGAGTGTTCTCCTCCCCCCCGCCCCCCCACCTCCCTCCCCACCACTTCATCCCCTTTTGCTTGCCTTCTCAAATCTGCATCCTCCCTCTCTCCTTGCTGGCTGCTTGATTCCCTCCCCCCACCCCCAAAAAGGCTTGGCCTGGGCCCTAGCATCCATTACCACCACTTGTGGGTTGCTGGCATCTCTGGCAGTGGCCATGTCTGAGGTCTGTCATTGCTGGGACTAATTGGCCAATAGCTCTCTAGGGCAGGATTTCTTTCTCTCTCTCTCTCCACCACCCCCAAACTGAGGGGTGGAAGTCCCACTCTCTCCTCGTTTAGCCTTCTGACACCACACTATGGCAGAGTGGCAGGGTTTTTTTTTTCCAGGTGCATGGGCTGCCGCTGTCTTTCCTTCTGTTGAGGAGGGGACAGGGCAAAGAATCTGCCCCCCTCTCCTCCTTATCAAATCCAGCCTTCCATTACACTGAGCCAGAATTTAGTGTGATGCCACCCTGTATAAACTTCGGACAGTAAAGGTATCAGAGCAACCCAAGGACAATTATCTTTATGTTCATTCACAGGAAACTTCTTGTAGTAGCCACTCTATAGTGTTAGCATTATATTTTAGTCTTCAGTTTTTATACTTTGCATTTTAAATGACCTTATTCATAGAAATCATAGAATCATAGAAACCCTACAGTGCAGAAGGAGGCCATTCAGCCCATCGAGTCTGCACCGACCACAATCCCACCCAGGCCCTACCCCCACATATTTACCCGCTAATCCCTCTAACCTACGCATTTTAGGATTCTAAGGGGCAATTTTTAACCTGGCCAATCAACCTAACCCGCACATCTTTGGACTGTGGGAGGAAACCGGAGCACCCGGAGGAAACCCACGCAGACACGAGGAGAATGTGCAAACTCCACACAGACAGTGACCCGAGCTGGGAATCGAACCCGGGACCCTGGAGCTGCGAAGCAGCAGTGCTAACCACTGTGCTACCGTGCCGCCCAATTATGAACTCTTTTCACCATTTTTGTCTTAATCCTGTTACGAAGGTCCTACCAAGAAATCAGAAAGAGCAATAGATAAATGATTATTTTTGCTCAAGTATTTTAGTGATGGATTTGCCAGTTTAGCTATTAGGCTGAATGAACAGCTGATTCTGAGAATCTGGCATCATCTGTGGAGAGAGAAACACAGTTTCGAGGAACCCTTATGCAGAAGGGTTACATGGACTCAAAACTTTAAATCTGTTTCTCTCTCCACAGATGCTGCCAGACCTGCTGAGTTTATCCAGCATTTTCTGTTTTTACTTCAGATTTTTCGCATCCACCGTAGTTTTCTTTGGACAATTGAGAGGTGGGTCAAAATCAAACCTATTAAGATGGCGCTGGAACGAAGTGAGTTCTTGCAAGCTGTCCCCAGCTTACCCTTTAATTCTATCCTTTACGTTTATGCTTTTAAAACACATACTCCAATTTGTTCAAACTCCTCCCTCCCTTCTCCCCAATGTACTCTATGAACGGTATGCTTTGTCTATATAGCTCGCAAGATACAATACCTTTCACTGCATCCCAATGCATGTGACAATAATAAATCAAATCCAGAATCGAGCGAATTGTTCCTTTACAGGATGGAACTACAGCCAGGTGAGCAAGTGAAAAGCATATGGAAAGTATTCTTTCTTTAGAAAGGAAAGATTATATTAACAATGACACAACACCTGCCAAGAGTTTTATAGCCGATTAGGTACTTATGAAGTGGAATTATTGTTGGAAATTCAGCAATCAATTTGCAATGCAACAGCAATGTTGTAATACGCCGCCTGTTTTCATAGAATCCCTACAGTGCAGAAGGAGGCCATTCGGCCCATTGAGTCTGCACTGACAACAATCCCACCCAGGCCCTATCCCCGTAACCCCATATATTTACCCTGCTAATCCCCCTGACACTAAGAGGCAATCGAGCATGGCCAATCCACCTAACCTGCACATCCTTGGATTGTGGGAGGCACCCGGAGGAAACCCCACGTAGACACGGGGCGAATGTGCAATCTCCACACAGTCACCCGAGGTTGGAATTGAACCAGGGTCCCTGGCGCTGTGAGGCAGCAGTGCTAACCACTGTGCTACTGTGCTGGCGTTGGACTTATGCGTTGGACTTGTGCCACTGTGCTGCCCAGTGATGTTAGTTGAGGAATAGGTATTAACGAGGTCACCCAGGAGAGCTACCAGGCTCCTCTTTGAATAGTGCCCTGGGATCTTTAATGTCCTCCTGAGAGAGCAGCTGGGAGATCAGTTGGCACCTCTGACAATGCAGCACTCTCAATACTGCACTAAGAGGTTGCTTTACACGACACACTCGTGAAGCCCTTAAAGATTACATTTAAAATTATCTATTATTCTGTGCCGAATAGGTTAAAAAGCCAGAAGTGTTTGTCACTATTATCCAGTTCAGCATCTGTCAGTTCAGTAGTTTTTAAAAATTTGTAAAAACGAAAAAAATCTATCAGAATAACTTCTGCATTTACTGGAAAGGTTACAGAACTGATGATGTGTCAACGTCTCCTGGGATGGTAAGTTCTGAACTACCTCAGCAAGTGCGAAAAGAGCACTCCGAGGGATTTTCCCTTTCTTCCTCTCTTCCTTCCCCGTCCAAACCCTTCCTTCTCGAGACTTTCATGTTCATGAAGTCTAAATCAATGCAGCCGATAACAATAATGCACGCTTATATTTCCTTCCATTTGTTTTTTCCGTTTTTCTTTCCCCAGTTTGTCCATTCTCCTCTGAAGTGACTGTGTGACTGGTTCAGTGCAATTCCATGCAAAGCCTTTGATTCATGTGGTTATCGCTCATGTATGAGTCAGGACAAAGGAGTCTGGCATGGGCTTCATCACAAGCGTGCCTGTTTCTCCTCTCAAACATGTAGCCACACAGATTGCACCAGCAATCACAGAACAGAGAAACACTAACTACTTACCCTCCTTACCGCCCCCCCTTCCTTACCCCCCCCTCCCCCCCTTACCGCCCTCCCCCTCCTTATCGCCCCCCCTCCTTGCCACCCTCCCCCCCCCCCCTCCTTACTGCCCTCCGCCCACCCTCCTTACCGCCCTCCCCCCCCCTCCTTACCGCCCTCCCCCCCCCTCCTTACCGCCCCCCCCCTTACCGCCCCCCCCTCCTTACCACCCCCCCCTCCTTACTGCCCTCCCCCCCCTCCTTACCACCCTCCTCCCCCCTCCTTACCGCCCTCCCCCTCCTTACCGCCCCCCCCCCCCCGTACCGCCCTCCCTCCCCCCCATTACCGCCCTCCCCCCCCTTACCGCCCTCTTTCCCCCCCCCCTTACCGCCCTCTTTCCCCCCCCCTTACCGCCCTCTTTCCCCCCCCCTTACCGCCCTCTTTCCCCCCCCCTTACCGCCCTCTTTCCCCCCCCCTTACCGCCCTCTTTCCCCCCCCCTTACCGCCCTCTTTCCCCCCCCCTTACCGCCCTCTTTCCCCCCCCCTTACCGCCCTCTTTCCCCCCCCCTTACCGCCCTCTTCCCCCCCCCTTACCGCCCTCTTCCCCCCCCCCTTACCGCCCTCTCCCCCCCCCTTACCGCCCTCCCCCCCTCCTTACTGCCCTCCCCCCCCCCCCTTACCGCCCTCCCGCCCCCCGTACCGCCCTCCCCCCACCCCGTACCGCTCCCCCCCCTGTACCGCCCTCCCCCCCCCCCCCATACCGCCCCCCCCTTACCGCCCTCCCCCCCCTTACCCCCCTCCCCCCCCTTACCGCCCTCCCCCCCCCCCCCTTACCGCCCTCCCCCCCCCCCCCTTACCGCCCTCCCCCCCCCCCCTCCTTACCGCCCCCCCCCCTCTCCTTTCCTCCCCCCCCCCCGCCCCCATTCCCCAATCTGGTAGTGCTGAGGTTATTTGTAGCTTCCACTGCTGTGTTGACTGAGTTTGATTAATGTTATACCAGTTGATCTCAAGGTCTTCCTGGTCTCCATGGCTTGCTCTCACACCAATGATGCGCCAAGCAACTGAATCATTGGGATTGGCAGTGTTCTTTGTGCCAGGCTCCATGCTCATGCTTGCTCAAGGGTAGGAAGTGCCATGTTCTTTCTGTCTAGCTCCACCAGAGGATATAGGTGTAGCAGAACTCATTGCTACAGTTCAGAGCAAGCATCTGAATTGAGCAGGACATTAGCGGTTAGCATGTACAGAGTCCCTGTTCAGAGTTGCGTTTACTGTGTCCTTAGCAGGAATGATGTATGGAAAAGTAACTTAGGAAAATCCACAGGTTTGAGGGAAAATTGAGTCTGCAGGAAGACATGCTCAGTTGCTTTGTCCACGTGATGATGTGCAGCCAAAGCATGATTGACAAGCCAGGAAAAGTCAGAGATGTAAATAAATGGCATTAATTCCAGAGCACTGACTAATTGGGCAATAGTAAATGTGTACAATTGATCATGTGCTTCTGCTCTCTATTTTGTAACCTTGATGTACAATTATGTTAGCTACAAGTGTGATATGTGTAAGTAGCAGAAAGGATTACAGGGTGTGCTATTGGAGTATCACGGTAATTTTGTTTTGCAATAGGGTTTATTTTGGGATCTGGGACTTTCCTCTTGCATCTTTTATCGAGTCCTGGTATTTAACTTTGTGGAAATCCAGAAAGGCATCCTGCCAATGAGTGCTGTGTGTTTACTGGATTTTGGACGCGATACAAGTTCTTTGGTCAGCAAGACTGAAGGAGCCGAGAGTAAAAGACATATCCGTCTGATCGGGAGATATGTACAAATAGAAGACAGAAATGCAGTGAAGTTACAGACTCTTCAGAAAATGGAAAACTTGTATAATTATTCTAGTTCTTTGCTGAAAGAATTTTGCAGTAGAACAGAGGAATTGTGCGTTTGTTCACTTGTACGAGATTCTTTTTCAGATGCATAGATACCACGTGTCACTTGGAAATTGCAGGAGAAGCCTTTGTGGTTTTGAGGGTTTTCTGTTGAAGTTCTCTTGAGTTGGATGGATAACGGAATGATTTGGAAACTATTCTTTCACCGGTCAGACCTGAATTCAAATCCTTGGAAATTAAGTAAAGGAATAACATTCTTAATTCTCCAGTGTTGAACTGAAACAATCATTATCTCAGTTGCGTTACACTTAAATGATTAATACAGACTTGAAAATATTAGTCTTATACATTTGCCAGGCACCATTTATTAAAATGTAATTGGAATCCAGGTGGGTTGAGGTCATGTTTTCATTGCTGTTGGCCAGTTTGTCTGTAAAACTGTGGATTTTCTTTTTCTCTCCCAGTGGGTTTAAGGATGGTGGGGGGGGCATGTAAAATCCAGTGGCTTTTAGTCCACTTGCTCCCAACCTGTCTGAAATTTTACAGGGTTGGGGGTGAGGAGTGGGGGAGCGTTGGCTGGCCCAACCACCCCAAGTCTATTGGCAGAATGTTAAACTGCATGCTTCTGGTCTGACTGAGTTAATGTATTAGCATTTTATCTTCAACATGGATGGGACTAAGTCCAATGTGGAGTGTTCCCTGCTGCAGAGACTGAGAGGCAACCACGCTATATCTTCTGGCCCCAAGCTCATTAATTATGCAACCGGATGTTTTGTGGTGTGGCAGGCATGATGGCTACATATTCCACCATCACATCTGGGCACCATATTGAAAAAGCACCCAAACATCACTGGTCCACGATTGAAGATAGAGGATGGATCTCTGAGGTTGAAAGATGGATCATTGCATCTGGAATTATGTCTTTGAATGCAGATGCCCCCCCCCCTCCCCCCCCACCTCCTGAATCACTGCTGTGGTGTTCCAGGGTCCATGATTGCTGGTGGCTTCCATCCCAAGCTCTGGTTGCAGCCCCAGACATTGTTCAGCTGAGTCCTGACATCTGCAACACTGCATGCTTTAGGCCGGTGTTTTCCTGCTGGCATCATAGAGAATTGGGCACCAGTGGACCTATTGAACTGGGTCTTCATCCCATTAGCAAGATGCAAGGCAGCTTCCTGCCAGCGGGTTTCCTGATCCGCCATGGTAGGCACCAATGGAAGATCCCATGGGAACTTCATGCCGGCATGAACCCGACTCTTGCAATTGTGCCAAATTCTTTCCCGTCCCTCCCTGGTGAGGGCTTGGAAGAATTCCACCCAAAATGCTTACCTTTGCCTATAGTACATATAATATATAGAGCTGTTATAGAATGTTGATCTATCACTAACTTACTTCAACTGGCTTGCTGTTTCTTATTCTAGAGTGGGGTCTACACTATCATTGCTATGAAGGACTCTGGATTAATTTATTGCACCATTTATTTTGGAATTTTCTTTCCCTTGCTTTGTGACAGGAGACTTGGATATTTGTGCACGTTTTGATGCAGGAGAGGGGTCGAGCTCAGAAATAATACCCTTTGGAAAGTTTAATGTGGTGAAATGGGACTGAATTAGATCCAAATTCAAATCTAGATCGATGGAATATGAATCTCCTTCCTTTAGAATAGAATAGAATAGAATAGAAACCCTACAGTGCAGAAGGAGGCCATTCGGCCCATCGAGTCAGCACCGACCACAATCCCACCCAGGCCCTACCCCCACATATTTACCCGCTAATCCCTCTAACCAACACATCTCAGGGGTAATTTAGCTCCTCGAAAGGTTTCGTATGAATTGAGTTTGACCAGAGTCAACCCAATTTCCCTGTAGATATGGACACAAGTTCAAATAACTCATAAATTGGCCCTGAGGAGGATGCAAGAATTGATGATTTGGAAAATAGAAATTGCTTTGTCCTTTTTCCCTCGCCCTGTAGACATTCTGTTGGAGTTAGGTTGTGAATCCAGTGCCATTTTTGTCCAATGATGCAATTGGGTGCATTCTGTGGGCCTGTACGATTGAAGCTGGTGTACGGTTTGATATACCATTTATTGTGGGCTGAATTTGTGCTGAGCTGTGATTCCACAGTACCTCACCTTGGGAGGATGTTGAGCACCAGCCTAGTTAGTGTTAACCAAATCTGATCATGGCCAAATTCAACATCTGTATGTCTATATTTTCCCACGGGGGTCAATGTGCAGTGAGCAGGATGGGGACCCCTGGTTAAGTTTTCCCCTTTCTGTCCCAAGGGTACTGAGGGTAATTTCACTACCCACGATCTTGCTAAGAACAGCCAAATGAAGCTGAGAACTTGGTTTTTTTTCCCTTCGCTTTCATTTTGCTCACTGCTGAACTGTCCCCTCCAATGTAGAGGGTGGGCTGAGTGATTCTTCACAGGCCGCTTCCCTGCAACAAACTGGGAAGGAGTACAAAATCAGTGTTTACCTTTATTCCATATCCCTGGAGAAAATGATAAATTACTCTTCTAATCCTCTCCCTATAATAGGGAGCAGAGAGTCTCCCTTAATTGTATCAAACTAACCTAAATGAGAGACAATCATAACTCTGACTTGATCCTGTCACCTTACTTGTCCACTAAACCACCTGAGCTAAGGGCTACCCAAAGGGGTGTATGTAACTCAGTAAGGTGCGGCGTCAGTTTATGCAATGCAGTGGGAGAGGTGGCCAATGAAGCTCCGTACTAAAAGCTGCTCCTCTACAGATTTGGACGGCCGTAGGCCATGGCAACAGCAAAAAACATAGAGTCATCAGCCCCGCCGCTTTCGCTGGAGTCCCTGGTGCAGCAGGCGAATGTGGCGCACCTTCCAAATAGCAAGCTGTCATCTCTAAGCATTGAGCCAGAGGATGGGGGCTTCAAGGAAAGGTTTCTGCTGAAGCTGGAAAACAAGTACAAGTGTGAACATTGTCGTCTTGCCCTCTGCAATCCCAAACAAACCGCCTGTGGCCACCGGTTCTGTGAGAGCTGTGTTCGGAAAATTCTTGGGTAAGAGACCACTGATTAGAAATTCCGATGTATAATCTTGGATAAACTATCCTTCAGATATTGTAATTATTGTTTGTTTGCTGCATTGCCCAGCTTGGCGTTTAAAAGGGAAACAATCATTCTTGGGCTCATTTTAACTGAACAAGTTACTCGTCGTTACTTTGAAAGCTATTATCTGTGCTGTAGTGAGATCAGAATGTCGGATTGAATAAGAAATGTCTTCAAATATTAAATTATTGATCGTTGTCTCATGCTTCAGAAGTAACAGTGGCAACACAACTTCACTGGGAATTGTCACCATATAAAATTTAACTGAGTTTGGGTCAGTATTGTGCCAACAACTGGAAAATCACAAGACCCAGAGGCTGTTGGGGAAAAATGTCATTTGGAACAAAATAATGAGAGGAATTTTCTGGCCATTAACACTCCACCACCACTGCAAGCAAGGACAGCAAATTTGGCGCTCAGGAGGAGGCCATTCGGCCCATTGAGTCTGCACCGACCACAATCCCAGCCAGGCCCTATCCCCGTCACCCCACACATTTATCCCACTAATCCCTCTAATCTATGCATCCCAGGACACTAAGGGACAATTTAGCATAGCCAATCAACCTGATCCGCACATCTTTGGAGCGTGGAAGGTAATCGGAGCACCCGGAGGAAACCCCCGCAGACATGAGGAGAGTGTGCAAACTCCGGACAGACAGTGACCTAAGCCGGGAATCGAACCCAGATCCCTAGAGCTGTGAGACAGCAGTGCTAACCACTGTGCCGCCCCAGTGCCACCCCTTGGAGATCATATTACGAGTGCTGTTTATGTGAATAGATATCTGTTTTGAAGTATATAATTTAAACAAATGACCATCAAAGATGAGAGACTGTGATCTAGAGTCTATGGGGATGGATGGATTCTAAATCCAAGGGATGATGGCATTAGTAATGAACATATGGATGTATTGCCCAAGCAATTCCCCACAATGCTTTTTAGATGCAGTTTAGAAACCAGAGATTTCTGGTAATATAACTTGAGAACTAAAAGGGAAATATGTCTTTTTAAATAACTGAATTATTTCTGTACCATTAGGATTTACATTATTGTGATTGTATTTATTTGTTTTATGTTTTTAGGAGTCCGAAACCAGTTTGCCCAGTTGACAATGAGCCATTATTTGAGAATACGGTAGGCAACCAACTGTACAGTACAATAGCCTTTAAGTTTGCTTTTAATACTTAATCTAGACTAACTTGACATGGCTTTCATTTGTTTTAAAGGTCTTCAAGGACATGTGCTGTAAAAAGGAGGTTCTTGCACTTCAAGTCTACTGTAGGAATGAGTTAAATGGCTGCAAGAAACAGCTACCTCTCGGAAAGCTTGAGGTAAATGATATGATCCAACATCTTAACTGAAGCGTATTCAGAAAGTTATTTTGATGCATTTTTAGATAAGTGGACTAGAGGATTATGATTTAATATGGGGAGTTTGATCTGGTCTCTTATTAATGCTTACGTTATGTATCATTTGAATGTATACAAAAGTTTTAATATTAGGACATTATGGCATAACTGGGCTGTTACCGATTTTAATACGCAGATTTTATTTTGAGAATTTTTAATTAACAATCAAAAAAACATTTACCAGCCTCAGTGACTGGATAACTGTTGGCCCCGTGTTTATTGGTGAGTTTTATAAATATTCCTTCATAGGGTATGGGCAAGACCAGCGTTTAATGTCTGTCCCTAAATACCCTTGAGAAGGTGGCGGTGAGTCGCCTTCTTGAATAAAACGGAATGCCTTGCAAGGTCATTTCAGAGGATAGTTAAGAGTTACCCACACGCTATGGGCCTGGAGTCACGTATTGGCCAGACTGGGTAAGGACAGCAGATTTCCTTCCCTAAAGGACACAGTGATTTCAACTGTCCAGTTTTTTTCATGGTCACCATTACTGATCGTACGCTTCAATTCCAGAGCTATTTAATTGACTAAGTTTAGGTTTTCCAGCTAGTCCAGATCATTAGTCAAGACCTCTGGTTTTACTAGTCCAGTAACCTCTACCCTACTGTATCCCCAGCAGTCAAAACCATGCCACATTTGAACATTATCTGGATGGAAAAATCTCATGTCAATATTTATTTTCTTGTTTTGTCTCTTCACAAAGGGTCACCTACTTGAATGTCCTTATCAGGAGGTCCGGTGTGCACGCAGGGGCTGCACGGAAATGGTGCAAAGGAAAGATTTAGCCGATCATTTAAATTCAAGCTGTAAATATCGGGAGCAAACCTGTAAATACTGCAGGAATCACATCACTATTGCAGAGTTAAAAGTAAGAGACTTTGGAATAAGTACATGCTCTTCTGTTCTCTTTCTCACCTATCATTAGCGCTGTTTGTTGCCATGTTTATAATATGTCACTTTTACCTTTCAAGTTTATTGAAGGGAGAATCAGAATTATAGAGTCATAGAGGTTTACAGCATGGAAACAGGCCCTTCGGCCCAACTTGTCCACGCCGCCCATTTTTTGTTTCTAAACCCCTAAGATAATCCCAATTGTGCTCCAATTCAGTGTTATTGTGGCAAACTCGGTGCTGTGTTCTTAACCACCTTTGTGGCTGCTGCCAAGCTATGTATGTTCTTGGCTGTTCTTTCAGCTTTTTAAGTGCTGGTTGAGGAACAAGTCTTCTACGCAGGTAGGATGAGTGTTCCTCCGATGGTGCTCAAACTAGTCACTGTGTTACCTCGTAAACTGTCCTCGGACATTTAATTAAAGTAGCGACAAAATGCAAATATTTGTTGAGCCCAAAACTCCTGTCATGAGTTAACTGTAAGGAGGCTAAGGAAATTTGGCATGTCCGCTACGGCTCTCACCAATTTTTACAGATGCACCATTGAAAGCATCCTTTTAATACATTCCATTCAAAAGTCTGATGTCCCCCCTGCCCAGATGCATCACAGCTTGGTATGGCTCCTGCTCTGTCCAGGACCGTGAGAAACTCCAAAGGATCGTGAATGAAGCTCAGTCCACCATGCAAAACAGCCTCCCGTCCACTGACTCTGTCCACACTTCCCACTGCCTCAGAAAAGCAGCCAGCATAATCAAGGGCCCCAGACATACTCTTTCCCGCCTTCTTCCATTGGGAAAAAGATACAAAGGTCTGAGAACACGTATCAACTGACTCGAGTACAGCTTCGTCTCTGCTGCCATCAGACTTTTGAATGGACCTACCATATATTAAGCTGATCTTTCTCTATACCCTAGTTATGACTGTAATACTATATTCTGCACCCTCTCCTTTCCTTCTCCCCTATGTACTTTATGAACGGTATGCTTTGTTTGTGTAGCATGCGTCGGTTAGAGGCACGGACAGGCGATTCTGTGGGTGCGAACGGGACTCCAGGATGGTAGTCTGCCTACCGGGTGCTGGGGTAATGGATGTCTCCAAGCGGATGGGAGGCATCTTAAAAGGGGAAGATAAAGAAACGGATGTCATTGTACACATTGGTGCAAATGATGTAGATAGGAAGAGCAGGGGGATCCTACGAGAGCAATTCAGGGAGTTGGGAAATAGACTAAAAAGTAGGGCCTCCAGGGTGGCCATCTCTGGGCTGCTCCCAATGCCTCGTGCCAGTGAGGCTAAGAATAGGGAGTTAGTACAATTGAATGCTTGGCTGAAGGACTGGTCCAGGAGGGAGGGCTTCATTTTCCTAGATCAATGGGAAGTTTTCAGGAGAGGATGGCACCTGTACAAGAAGGATGGGTCACAACTAAGTTGGAAGGGCACGAATATCCTGGCTGGGAGTTTTGCTAGTGCAGTTCGGGGGGGTTTAAACTAGTATGGCAGGGGGGTGGGGATCAAAATATTAGGTCTACAAGTGTAGAGGCTGGGGATGAGCTTGGGGCTGGGACAAGGCTGGCAAAGAAGAAGAGCACTCTGGGGGAGGATGACCTCACTGGGCCTGGAGGTCTGGAGTGCTTATACTTCAATGCAAGGAGCGGAGCAGGTAAGACAGACGAACTTAGGGCCTTAATGCTCACGAGGAATTTGGATGTGGTTGCGGTGACAGAGACTTGGTTGAAAGAGGGACAGGACTGGCAGCTGAATATTCCAGAGTACAAGTGTTTTAGGCGAGACAGAGGAGGGGCCAAAAGAGGTGGGGGAGTAGCAGTATTAGTTGGAGAGCATATTACAGCGGTGCAGAGGGAGGACAATTCAGAGGGGTCGTGTAACGAGTCACTCTGGGTGGAGCTTAGAAACAGGAAGGGCGCAGTCACTATGTTGGGGGTATACTACAGGCCCCCCAACAGCCCAAGGGAAGTGGAAGAACGGATATGTCAGGAGATACTGGATAGGTGCAGGAAAAATAGGGTTGTTGTCGTGGGAGACTTCAATTTTCCTGGTATAGACTGGAAATCGCTGAGAGCTGGGACTCTGAATGGGGAGGAATTTGTAAAATGCGTACAGGAGGGTTCTTTGGAACAATATGTAGATAGCCCGACTAGAGAGGGGGCTATACTGGACCTCGTACTGGGGAATGAGCCTGGTCAGGTCTTCAAAGTTTCGGTAGGGGAACATGTGGCAAATAGTGACCACAATTCTGTTAGCTTTAGGATAGTGATGGAAAAGGATGAGTGGTGTCCCAAGGGTAAGGTGTTGGATTGGGGGAAGGCTAACTTTAGTGGGATTAGGCAGAAATTGGCAGCTCTTGATTGGGAGAGGCTGTTTGAGGGTAAATCCACATCTGGCATGTGGGAGTCTTTTAAGGAACAGTTGTTAGGGCTGCAGGACAGGCATGTGCCTGTAAAAAAGAAGGATAGGAAGGGTAGGATTCGAGAACCGTGGATAACCAGGGAAATTGAGGGACTGGTCAAAAAGAAAAGAGAGGCGTACGTTAGGTCCAGGCAGCTAAAAACGGAGGGAGCTCTGGAGGAGTACAAAGAAAGTAGGAAAGAACTCAAACGGGGAATTAGAAGGGCAAAAAGGGGTCATGAAATGTCCTTGGCTGACGGGATTAAGGAGAATCCCAAGGCATTTTATTCATACGTTAGGAACAAAAGGGTTGTCAGGGAAAAAATCGGACCTCTCAGGGACAAAAGTGGGGAATTATGCTTGGAGCCCAAAGAAGTAGGGGAGATCCTAAATGAATACTTTGCGTCGGTATTCACAAAGGAGAGGGATATGTTGACTGGGAGTGTCTCGGAGGGGAGTGTTGAACCGTTGGAGAAAATCTCCATTACAAGGGAGGAAGTGTTAGGTTTGTTAGAGAATATAAAGACTGACAAATCCCCAGGGCCTGATGGAATCTATCCAAGGCTGCTCAGGGAGACGAGAGATGAAATCGCTGGGCCTCTGACGCAAATCTTTGTCTCGTCACTGGATGCAGGCGAGGTGCCAGAGGATTGGAGGATAGCTAATGTGGTCCCGTTATTTAAGAAGGGTAGGAAGGATAACCCGGGTAATTATAGGCCGGTGAGCTTGACGTCCGTGGTGGGGAAGTTGTTGGAGAAGATTCTGAGAGATAGGATATATGCGCATTTAGAAAGGAATAAACTCATTAACGATAGCCAGCATGGTTTTGTGAGAGGGAGGTCATGCCTCGCTAACCTGGTGGAGTTTTTTGAAGAAGTGACCAGAATGGTTGACGAGGGAAGGGCCGTGGATGTCGTCTATATGGACTTTAGTAAAGCGTTTGACAAAGTCCCTCATGGTAGGCTGGTGCAAAAGGTTGGATCTCATGGGATAAAGGGGGAGGTGGCTAGATGAGTGGAGAACTGGCTTGGTCACAGAAGACAGAGGGTGGTAGTGGAAGGGTCTTTTTCCGGCTGGAGGCCTGTGACTAGTGGTGTTCCGCAGGGCTCTGTATTGGGACCTCTGCTGTTTGTGATTTATATAAACGAAAGAAGGCGTAACTGGGGTGATCAATAAGTTTGCAGACGACACAAAATTGGCAGGACTTGCAGATAGTGAGGAGCATTGTCAGAAGCTACAGAAGGATATAGATAGGCTGGAAATTTGGGCAAAGAAATGGCAGATGGAGTTCAATCCTGATAAATGCGAAGTGATGCATTTTGGTAGAAATAATGTAGGGAGGAGCTATACGATAAATGGCAGAACCATAAAGGGTGTAGATACGCAGAGGGACCTGGGTGTGCAAGTCCACAGATCCTTGAAGGTGACGTCACAGGTGGAGAAGGTAGTGAAGAAGGCATATGGCATGCTTGCCTTTATAGGACGGGGCATAGAGTATAAAAGTTGGGGTCTGATGTTGCAGATGTATAGAACGTTGGTTCGGCCGCATTTGGAATACTGCGTCCAGTTCTGGTCGCCACACTACCAGAAGGACGTGGAGGCTTTGGAGAGAGTACAGAGGAGGTTTACCAGGATGTTGCCTGGTATGGAGGGGCTGAGTTATGAGGAGAGATTGGGTAGACTGGGGTTGTTCTCCCTGGAAAGACGGAGGATGAGGGGAGACTTAATAGAGGTGTATAAAATTATGAAAGGCATAGATAGGGTGAACGGTGGGAAGCTTTTCCCCAGGTCGGTGGTGACGTTCACGAGGGGTCATAGGTTCAAGGTGAAGGGGGGGAGGTTTAACACAGATATCAGAAGGACATATTTTACACAGAGGGTGGTGGGGGCCTGGAATGCGCTGCTGGGCAAGGTGGTGGAGGCGGACACACTGGGAACGTTTAAGACTTATCTAGACAGCTATATGAATGGAGTGGGAATGGAGGGATACAAAAGAATGGTCTAGTTTGGACCAGGGAGCGGCACGGGCTTGGAGGGCCGAAGGGCCTGTTCCTGTGCTGTGTTGTTCTTTGTTCTTTGTTCACACAGGAAACAATACTTTTCACTGTATCCCAATACATGTGACAATAGTAAATCAAATTAAAGAGGTACCCAAATCAGAGCGAGTGCTGCTAATACATACCAATTGATGCAGATCTGGCTCTTTTCGCTGCAAACAGTGTGAGCTACGGTATGAACAAAGCCTTGGACTCTTTAACTGCTGTGAATTATATTTTCTTGTAGCTCAGTATCGAGGGTTACTGAGATTTGGCAATGGTTTGAATAGTTTGATAAGAATGCTTCTGATTTCAGGCAAATGCTGTGGTTCTTTCTCTCTTGTGTAACAATACGTGACATTTTATTACATATCTGGCTGTGTTCTTTGTAACTGGTGGTGGGAGAGGTGTTAACCAAAACGGCAACAATTCGATCACAAATAATGACTGTTTGGGTAAACCTATAACCAAAGTGGTGTTAGCGTTGTTACTACCTCGAAAGAGCATGATCTTTAAGGGGTGATATTTTGCTGATTTTGTGCAAAGTGAGTCACAGTGAGAACTAAACTGGGTTCTCATTTTTCTTTAATCCTGACTTTCTCCAGTTAGGACCTGGGGGTGGGTGGTCGATTCTCCCACGCCATTGTGCTGGGTTTTTTTTAGCACAGCAGGCTGGGAGACTCGAGCAGTGATCGATTCATGCTGGGCGCCCGGGCCTCTGCCTAATATGTACAGCTTCTAACATTTTGAATAGTATTAGCAGGCCCAGGAGGGGTTTACTATAGATCTCTACTTGCGGGGAGCTAGCGCCTGACCCCACTGCAATGAAGGGGGGCAATCGAGGCCCCTCAGAGAGTCAGCCGCCAGTGTGGGGTGCGCCCCCTGGCTATTGCCAGCCTGGGCTCCCTGGCACTACCCAAGGGGTAAAGTGCCAATGCCCAGGGAGCATCTTGACACTGCCCACTAGGCATGGGGCAATGCCAAAGGGGTGGGGCCTGAAAGGGCAGGGCCTCTTGGTGGGGGGGGGTGGGGGGGGGCGGTGATTGTGGGGGAAGGGGGTCCTGCTGCCACTCTGCATTCGGTCTGAGTGACAGAGGGAAGGAGGCCAGCGATTGGGGCTGGCCATTGAGGTGGGGGAGAGGCAGTCTGCTGAGGGGGTCAGGACTCCGGGGCGGGGATGCCGAGGCTGGCCTGGGCATGTTTGGGGGGGGGCTAGCGTGGGTGGGGGCGATCATAGGGGATCACCATCTGATCTTGGTGTTGACAGATCGGGGCGTGCGCAGTGGCTCGCTCAGCGCTATGCTGCTGGCTTCTCCAGTGTGAATAGACCTTGCTCCCAGCATTTTAACGTGAATCACGCTAGTGAACTCTGCTGTGCACAGAGTGTGAGAAATTTATTTTTAAACTCTCGCTGAAATAAAAAGCGTAATTTACTCCAGTTTTTACGTGAATTCGAGGGAAAATCGCTCACAATTATTCTACCCTCCTGTCAAACGTGAGATGGAAAGACAGATGTCTTTCAGAGCCACACTGGACCTAAAGGGATTCAGGCTGTTTATTCTGTATAAAAACTGTACATAAAACTGCATCGTGCTGCATAAACAGTATCTTTAACGCTTTTCTATCAGTCACATCCTGAATTTAAAAAGTGTGTGTAATCAGGCCTGCCAGCGCCAAGGAATTGCCAAGGGTATAATTTATCTCGACTGAGATCATTTGATCAAGCCCTGGGAGTCTGCTGCCTGTGATGCCATTTCCCAGCCAACATCAATATGTCCAGGAGGAAGGCAGACGTTTTCTTTGGGCAGGATGTGAGGGGTGGTGGGTTATGGTTGGGGAGGGGGAGTGGGGTGGAGGGTGGGGGGGGGGGGGGTGGCGGTGGGTGGGGGGGGGTGCGGGGGGAGATAAAGAGGCGGATTTAATCATAAAGAACTGCGCTTATTTTTGAAAGTGAAATGCATCAAAATAATTATACTTGTCAACGCAAGTCATTGAGACTCAACTTTTCTGACCAAATGCTTTCAATCGGACTTCGCTCTGGGCCGTTCAGCAAAAGATTATTTTGTTGCAATGAGCCACATTAAAATAAGGCATCTAAAAGCTGCACGTGACTGCAAGTTAACCAATGGATACAAGTTAAAAACCACGTGTCCAATCTTGGATAACGTCTTTAAATTACTTCAGCAAACTATTTTGAGGAGGGTGGAGTATTTGGAAAAAATTGATGGTTTAATCTTTCTTTGTAGAAACATGAAGACTTTGACTGCCCGTCATTCCCAGTACCGTGCCCTAATAAGTGCAATGCTTACATTCTGAGGGGAGAGGTAAGTGTGTTTGTCTTTTCCAAGTAGCCCAGTTTTAAGAGTTGTTAACCGGACATTTCTGATTATGGATTCAGTTAATATGGAGAAATTTCTTTAACTGCATTATCATAGAAACCCTACAATACACAAAGAGGCCATTTGGCCCATCGAGTCTGCACCAACCACAATCCCACCCAGGCCCTACCCCCATATCCCTACATATTTTACCCACTAATCCCTCTAATCTACACATCCCAGGACACTAAGGGGCAATTTTAGCATGGCCAATCAACCTAACCCGCACATCTTTGGACTGTGGGAGGAAACCGGAGCACCCGGAGGAAACCCACGCAGACACGAGGAGAATGTGCAAACTCCACACAGACAGTGACCCAAGCCGGGAATCGAACCCAGGTCCCTGGAGCTGTGAAACAGCAGTGCTAACCACTGTGCTACCACACATTACAATTTAGTTCTCCTGCAAGAAAATCACCACACAAAATTTATCCCTTCGAGGGAGAATGAGAGGAAAGAGCGATTTGTGATTTGTAAATTGCCACTTGTACAACTGGGTTCTGTTGAGCCCTGGAACCTGCCTTTACTTGTAGGATTTGCTGAGTTGTGTGCTTCTTAATCTGAGTTGAAAGATTCCCAGTCTCTCATCCCCATTATTGAGATGGTGATGTATCCACGTTCTTGTGTGCTTAGGCACAAGGCTGTCTGGGCTTGATTGCTAAAAGCCACCGTAAGCAATAAGATGTCTTTTACTGCATTTGAATGGGAGCTAAATGCACTCTAATTGAGCGTTTATCTCAAGTAGTGAGCTTCTGAGAAGTTTACATCATACTTGTGTCCTTTGACCCATCAAATTACAAAATGCTATGTTCCTTATTATGGAAATATAGTGAAGAAAATGGAGAGCCAATTGATGAAGATAGAACATAGAACAGTACAGCACAGAACAGGCCCTTCGGCCCACGATGTTGTGCCGAGCTTTATCTGAAACCAAGATCAAGCTATCCCACTCCCTATCATCCTGGTGTGCTCCATGTGCCTATCCAATAACCGCTTAAATGTTTAGGGTTTAGGATTTCATTATTTGCGGCAGAGAGGAAATCTTCCAGTTGTGGCCCGATCAGCCAGAAATCATTGTTCATTTCTCATGTTTGCTATAGCTATGGTGTGTGTGCTCGGGTGATTCAAGTGCAATGATTATTCAAGATCAATGATGATACAATTATTCCTGTTGGGAAGGGACAGTGCCATCACCTGTAGCCTACAGATAATGTTTTTTGTTGTTTTACTCTTAAACAAGTTTTTCAGTATAAATCTTTGTTTAGATGCTGTCACAGATGACACAAGATGAAGGAAATCCATTCTCTACCAAGTAGAATACATGTTCAAGTATTAAATGTGGTGACCCTCACCCTCTGGGTTGCATACCTAGTTTAGGATATTGGGATATATTTGAGATATCATAAAAATAGAAACTGCTGGAAATATTCAATAGGTTCGGCAACATATTTGGAGAGAGGAATAGAATTCACATTTCTGGATGATGACCCTTCATCAGGATTCAGAAGCAAAGTAAATAATGTTAACATTAAAATTTAGGTCTTTAAAGAACGCAAAATCATCTTCTGTGTATTTAGACGCATATTAACATTTTTAATATCTTTGTAAGTTTCTGCCATAGCGTCATTCTTTATCGGTTAACCTCCTGACTGTTCTTATCAATAGCCTTTCAATTATCGATAAAAGTGCATGATTTGAGTTGCTCATTGTTGGAGCATTTATCAACAGTACTCTCTGTTTTCTATCTGCAGTTAAGTAACCACCAGTTACAATGTCTCAATGTGGTCATGTCTTGCCCATTCTCTAAGTATGGATGCACCTTCCAGGTCAGTACAAAATGTTTTTATTATTCTTCATATTGAAGCTTTATTACAAACAGGAGAAAAATCTCGACAATAGCGCTAAAATTCTAGGGTAAAAGCCAAAAAAAAGCAGATGCAGGAATCTGAAACAAAAACAGAAAATGCTGGAAAATCTTAGCGGGTCTGACAGCATCTGTGGGGAGAGAATAGAGCCAACGTTTTGAGTCTAGATGACCTAGAGTCAGCTCTGACCAAGGATCATCTAGACTCGAAACGTTAGCTCTATTCTCTGCCCACAGATGCTGTCAGACCTGCTGAGATTTTCCAGCATTTTCTGTTTTTGTGACTAAAATTCGAAAGGGGTCGATCTTACCAACAGAAGCCATTTCTTGAAATTGCAGAAAGAGAAACTGTCTGGTATCTCTTTGTTGCGCTGTGGATAGCTGCATTATAATATTGCAGCACGGTGGCACAGTGGTTAGCACTGCTGCCTCACAGCGCCAGGGAACCGGGTTCGATTCCCGGCTTGAGTCGCTGTCTGTGTGGAGTTTGCATGTTCTCTCTGTTCCTGCGTGGGTTTCCTCCCACAGTCTGAAAGACGTGCTGGTTAGGTGCATTGGCCATGCTAAATTCTCCTTCAGTGTACCCGAACAGGCACCTGAGTGAGGCGACCCGGGGGATTTTCACAGTAACTTCATTGCAGTGTTAATGTAAGCCTAATTGTGACACTAATAAATAAACTTTAACTTTAATGTAACATGTAGAACAAAAGACGTACCTTCATGAACTTACTTGGTGTATTTATCCAGGGACTAATACTGTTTACTGATTGCCTATAGTGAGTTTACATTTCTGTTTTATTTTCCATTGTTTTCTCCACAAGCTGACACTGAAGTTTCTTTGCTTACTCTTTTAGGGAACCAACCAGGAGCTTAAAGTGCATGAAACTGATACTCTGGCTCAACACTTGAACTGTGTGCTGGTGAAGAATGGAGATCTGGAAAATACGGTAATCAGAGGGAGCAATTTGCTTAGTCCATCAAAGTGTTTGTTAGTTAAATCAGTGGCAATGGTTGTTTTTAAAAGACTGCTCGCTGTGGCAGAGATCAGCAAGATTATTTAAATTTTAACCAGTTTAAAAACAATGGCTGCAACATGAGCCTCTTGTATGCCTCATTTATTCTTTAGAAACAAAAGTTGCCACTTGTACTTCGCACCAATGCTTCAAATATTGAGTCGTAGGAAAACTGCCCTTGGTCCAGTCATTTGTTCCAATATTTGGATCCTATTTGCATTAATTCCAGTAAAAGGTGTTGATGCAGTGGAACTCTTCACTAACAGACCCTGCTGTTTCATCCCAAATCTCATTGTGATCTTCCTATTCTCATTGTCTTATCTATCCTTGGTCTATTTTATGTCAGCTGATTTCTTCTAGGATGGTGGTGCCATTCCTATCTCTCTAATCCACTGCAGCCCCACAACGCTGAGACATCTGCAATCTTCTCATTCTGGCCTTTTATGCATCCCCAATTTGAATCGCTGCACGATTGAGGGCTGTGGCTACACTCCAAGCTCTGAACTACCCTCCCTACACCCCTCTGCCTCTCCACCTCGCTTCCCTCCTTTAGGATATTCCTGCAAAACTGCCTCTTCGACCAAGCTTTTGGTTATCTGACCTATCATCTCCTCATGTGATTGGGTGTCATTCTCTGTTTTATAATGCTTCTGTGGAGCACCATGGGACATTCCATTACGTTAAAGACAAAATAAGTTGTATTGTTATCAAAATAGTGGAATATTTGGTTGTAAATCATTTGTGTGTTTGAACAATATATTTTGGGTTAACTAGTTAACACGAGGTAAAAGGTAAAGTCCCAGGTGACCACAGGCTGCTCTACCCCTCAAATTTAACCTGAGGATCACCACGTCTCAGGCAAGCGGCAACTTTCATGAATATCCTCGGCTGGTATGGGAATTGAACCCACGCTGTTACCATCGCTCTGCAGCCGTCCAGCCAACTGAGCTAAACCAACATACTAGAAGTATGATAAAACCGTTAAACTTCACTTCCCAAGAAACAAAATTTGTTTCCTGTTATGCTTGGGAAGATTTGATGCAAGGGATGTCTTTATTGTAAGAAAAGGGTTCTCGCAATGGAAGGCAGCTGTGTCTGAGCATTCTCTTCCAAGTCTGTCACACGCACACATCCAGCATTTGCCTTTTGGTTTCTCATTCTGTGGTGCTGTTTCACCCAGTGGAAATCCCGGAACATTCTGTTGCTTCCTCTTTGTCATGAGATAAGGGAACATTGTAAGTGCTTGTAAAATCCATTTATTAAACAAAAAAATGCCAAGTTATTCAGTTGCATTCTTGCCTTTACTTCTTCCTCCTTCCATCCATTGGGAGG
The DNA here is from genome assembly GCF_964213995.1 of Mustelus asterias. Lineage (NCBI taxonomy): Eukaryota > Metazoa > Chordata > Chondrichthyes > Carcharhiniformes > Triakidae > Mustelus > Mustelus asterias. Next base: position 58,541,621 of record NC_135818.1, on the reverse strand, counting down.
TCAAAAATTAAATACTTGGCCGGATGCTGTGCCTACTAATGTTAACCTGGTTTAATGTTTAAAACAGCGTGCAAAGTTAAATTAATTTAAGAAATGACATAATCATATTAAAATACTCCTGAGATTGGAATTGTGACATCCTCAGCACTGATCCCCTGGTTTAGCTGGATGGTAAAGTACAGGGAGGTGGATGATTGAGTGGGTGTGTGTCAGTCACTGGATACAGGATTAGTCAAAGTTCTCCTTGTGTAAGAACAAGAGGACTGTTGAAGTTGCTCAATGCACCACCTAGTGGCTGATTGAAGTCAACAAATGGACTGGGAACTGAATTGTCTGAGAACAAGGCGTTCTACATCTTGTTAATACAGATCCCACCAGTTTAAAATGCCCAGATAAAATGGGCTGCCACTTATATCGGGCAATGGCTGTGATCCATTTGCATTGACGTTAATTTAAAGTTTTCTGGACGTAGAATCTCACGTGCTTGGTTTCCTCTTCGCTTAGGCACTCGATGAGATAAAATCAGCTTCGAACTCGAGAGGATGTTCCACAATTAATATTGCATAATTGCCACCAGCCATTAGTGCTTGCCAATTTCTAGACTACATAAATTCACTAATACAAAATCCAGTAGCAGCAGCTGGAGCGATTGTACCTGCTACATTTGACAGCTTCTGCCACTAGGATTTAAATCTAACCCGGTTCTGGCTTGACCTTTATTCGTCATTCACTGAAATCACTTTATTGGGTGGGAATTTTCTAACTCTACATGGTTGGCTCAGTGGTCTAGATGCACTGCTGGGGTCCCCATATCTATTTTGCTCTGCAGGAGTTTCCAAGTTTCCCTCCACCCTTTCTGCCATTCTACCATAGCCATTTAGGCCTCCTTGAAGGCCATCTTTTGTTCCTATTCTTGTCTCCCATATCTCCCAGTTCTGATCATTTGAACTGAAATGTTAATTCTGTTTTCCCTCCTCACCGGTGCTACCTGACCTGCTGAATGTCTCCAGCAGTTTTCTGCGTTTATGTTCGTTTGGGCTCTTGTAATCCTTAAAACTGGTTTCCCTGGTTTGGGCTTAATGTGTGGCTTGCACAATATAAAGCAAGTTAAGATCTTGCTGTACAGGTATCTATCTGACTGCAGGCCACAACTGAAAAGTAAACTAGCTGGGATTGCCCAAGGCTGGCGTGTAATGGCCTTAGAATCCTGATGTGGAGATGCCGGCGTTGGACTGGGGTAAACACAGTAAGAAGTTTAACAACACCAGGTTAAAGTCCAACAGGTTTATTTGGTAGCAAAAGCCACACAAGCTTTCAGAGCTCTAAGCCCCTTCTTCAGGTGAGTGGGAATTCTGTTCACAAACAGAGCATATAAAGACACAGACTCAATTTACATGAATAATGGTTGGAATGCGAATACTTACAACTAATCAAGTCTTTAAGAAACAAAACAATGTGAGTGGAGAGAGCATCAAGACAGGCTAAAAAGATGTGTATTGTCTCCAGACAAGACAGCCAGTGAAACTCTGCAGGTCCACGCAACTGTGGGGGTTACAAATAGTGTGACATGAACCCAATATCCCGGTTGAGGCCGTCCTCATGTGTGCGGAACTTGGCTATCAGTTTCTGCTCAGCGACTCTGCGCTGTCGTGTGTCGCGAAGGCCGCCTTGGAGAACGCTTACCCGAATATCAGAGGCCGAATGCCCGTGACCGCTGAAGTGCTCCCCAACAGGAAGAGAACAGTCTTGCCTGGTGATTGTCGAGCGGTGTTCATTCATCCGTTGTCGCAGTGTCTGCATAGTTTCCCCAATGTACCATGCCTCGGGACATCCTTTCTTGCAGCGTATCAGGTAGACAACGTTGGCCGAATTGCAAGAGTATGTACCGTGTACCTGGTGGATGGTGTTCTCACGTGAGATGATGGCATCTGTGTCGATGATCTGGCACGTCTTGCAGAGGTTGCTGTGGCAGGGTTGTGTGGTGTCATGGTCACTGTTCTCCTGAAGGCTGGGTAGTTTGCTGCGGACAATGGTCTGTTTGAGGTTGCGCGGTTGTTTGAAGGCAAGAAGTGGGGGTGTGGGGATGGCCTTGGCGAGATGTTCGTCTTCATCAATGACATGTTGAAGGCTCCGGAGGAGATGCCGTAGCTTCTCCGCTCCGGGGAAGTACTGGACAACGAAGGGTACTCTGTCCACTGTGTCCCGTGTTTGTCTTCCGAGGAGGTCGGTGCGGTTTTTCGCTGTGGCGCATTGGAACTGTTGATCAATGAGTCGAGCGCCATATCCTGTTCTTATGAGGGCATCTTTCAGCGTCTGGAGGTGTCTGTTGCGATCCTCCTCATCTGAGCAGATCCTGTGTATACGGAGGACTTGTCCGTAGGGAATGGCTTCTTTAACGTGTTTAGGGTGGAAGCTGGAGAAGTGGAGCATCGTGAGGTTATCCGTGGGCTTGCGGTACAGTGAGGTGGACTCATGGTGAACAATCACTGAAACAACTCTATGATGACATCAACAAGTTCCATCCCACCATCAGACTCACCATGGACTACTCTCCGGAATCGGTTGCATTCTTGGACACACGCATCTCCATCAAGGATGGTCACCTCAGCACCTCACTGTACCGCAAGCCCACGGATAACCTCACGATGCTCCACTTCTCCAGCTTCCACCCTAAACACATTAAAGAAGCCATCCCCTACGGACAAGCCCTCCGTATACACAGGATCTGCTCGGATGAGGAGGATCGCAACAGACACCTCCAGACGCTGAAAGATGCCCTCATAAGAACAGGAAATGGCGCTCGACTCATTGATCAACAGTTCCAATGCGCCACAGCGAAAAACCGCACCGACCTCCTCGGAAGACAAACACGGGACACAGTGGACAGAGTACCCTTCGTCGTCCAGTACTTCCCCGGAGCGGAGAAGCTACGGCATCTCCTCCGGAGCCTTCAACATGTCATTGATGAAGACGAACATCTCGCCAAGGCCATCCCCACACCCCCACTTCTTGCCTTCAAACAACCGCACAACCTCAAACAGACCATTGTCCGCAGCAAACTACCCAGCCTTCAGGAGAACAGTGACCATGACACCACACAACCCTGCCACAGCAACCTCTGCAAGATGTGCCGGATCATCGACACAGATGCCATCATCTCACGTGAGAACACCATCCACCAGGTACACGGTACATACTCTTGCAATTCGGCCAACGTTGTCTACCTGATACGCTGCAAGAAAGGATGTCCCGAGGCATGGTACATTGGGGAAACTATGCAGATTCTGCGACAACGGATGAATGAACACCGCTCGACAATCACCAGGCAAGACTGTTCTCTTCCTGTTGGGGAGCACTTCAGCGGTCACGGACATTCGGCCTCTGATATTCGGGTAAGCGTTCTCCAAGGCGGCCTTCGCGACACACGACAGCGCAGAGTCGCTGAGCAGAAACTGATAGCCAAGTTCCGCACACACGAGGACGGCCTCAACCGGGATATTGGGTTCATGTCACACTATTTGTAACCCCCACAGTTGCGTGGACCTGCAGAGTTTCACTGGCTGTCTTGTCTGGAGACAATACACATCTTTTTAGCCTTGATGCTCTCTCCACTCACATTGTTTTGTTTCTTAAAGACTTGATTAGTTGTAAGTATTCGCATTCCAACCATTATTCATGTAAATTGAGTCTGTGTCTTTATATGCTCTGTTTGTGAACAGAATTCCCACTCACCTGAAGAAGGGGCTTAGAGCTCCGAAAGCTTGTGTGGCTTTTGCTACCAAATAAACCTGTTGGACTTTAACCTGGTGTTGTTAAACTTCTTACTTAGAATCCTGGCCAGTTTCCTTTTGTGCTGATCAGGGGCTGATATCTGTAGCTATGTAAAAACAGCTTTGCAGTGTTGCTTGGGCACTTGAGGATTTTTTTGTGTATTCCTGACCATGATGTGCACCATAGAAACACAAATTCAGTGTGCAATAGAACCTTGGGATTGTGGGAGACACTGTGTCAGGCACCGCTGTCCCATGGTTCCATTGCTAAATTTATGCCTCTTTACTGATGGTGATCACAGACTGAACCAAGTGTAGGGTAGGCTTTCTTATCTTGCGCTTGAGTGCTGCTGTTTCGGCCATTGTCGACAGCTCCTCCCAATGCTTTAACAATGGAATAATGAGGGAAAGGTTGTTCCAATGTCACTTAACACTAGTTGTGGTAACGTGATAATTTAGGGAACTGGAAATGGCTGAGGGTTGATTTCTTGAACCCTGGGAGTTTACGGTCAGCAAGGGCAAATTTGTGTCTCATGGATGGGACATAGTGCCATGGTCAAATTAGAGGAATAGTTTCAAGGTGCTACTGTACTTAATCCCACGAGAAATTCTAATGTCGTAACAAAAATTTACTCATTTTTACTGTTTAAAAACAATCCTGGATGTTTAGTGCGCTTCACCAGGAAGAGCTTTTGCCAATTGAGCTATGACAACCAATGGAGGAAATGTGGGGAATGCAGCCTGCAATGTTATATAACACTGAATTTGATGCCTTACATGGTCAGGTGGATTGTTCAGTGTGGATTTTTGAGAGAATCTGGAATTATGGTGCATTCCTCCGCATCTGAGAATTGAAAACAGGTGTGTTCTGGATCAAGGCATTTTAATCGAATACTTTTTAATGAGTTGTTTCTTATTTTGTTTGAAAAATCATTTTTAAGGAAACCCAGTCAGCATTTATAATCTCATAAAGCTGGTTCTGAATGAAGATCCCTTTGATTTTACAACTTGCAATCAAAATATTTCAAAGTTTCTTCTGCGCTAAGAAACCCTAAATGCATTGGAAATGTTTTCAAAAATCACATTCCGTTATATGTGTAAACTTTGTCCGGATGTTGTTTTGTGTAAAGTTTATATTCATCTATCAAATCAATGACAGGTATTGATTGGGATCTTTTTAGCGCTGTAAGCTACAAGCAGCTATCCGGTGTTTGATTGTGGATCCCTTACAGTAACGCAAAACTGGATTTCACGCCGCCAGCTGTTGACTGAGTTCACTTTGTTAAAACGGTCGTAGCAGATGTTGATGGTTTGGGCTATTTGATTTTTTTTTAAGCTTTGGCTTTGTCTGTATTTCGATGAACAATCTGTGCTTTTTTTTGTTCTTACAGCAGTGGTGTGGATGCATTTTTTGTGGGTTCCTTTGTTGTCCTGGTCCCATGGAATAAATGGAATTTTTGGAAATGGGTCACAGTTTCCTCCTCCCTTTTCTAGATGTGTCAGCACTGGCTGAGTGGGGTCCCTATTTCCCCTCCAGTGCAGGAGCTTGTGGCTTCAAGCCCCATTCCACAACCTTGAGCACACAATGCAGTTTGGCATGCCGAGCAGGGTGCGCTGTTAAGAGATGATATCTTTTGAAATGAGATCCTGTCTGATTGCTCAGGTAGAAAACAAGAACAAAAGAAAGACTTGCATTAATATAGGGCGGCACAGTGGTTGGCACTGCTGCCTCACAGTGCCAGGGACCCGAGTTCAATTCCTGGCTTGGGTCACTGCCTGTGTGGAGTTTGCACGTTCTCCCCGTGTCTACATGGGTTTCCTCCGGGTGCTCCGGTTTCCTCCCACAGTCCAAAGATGTGCAGGTTAGGTGGATTGGCCATGCTAAATTGTCCCTCAGTGCAATGGGGTAATGGGGATAGGGCCTGGGTGGGATTGTGGTCGGGGCAGACTCGATGGGCCGAATGGCTTCCCGCACTGTAGGGATTCTATGATTCTGTAGTGCCTTTCAAAACCTCAGAGGAGGCGGTAGTGCAGTGGTATTGTCACTGGACTAGTAATGTTCGAATCCCATTATGGCAGATGGAGAAATTTGAATTCAATAAAAATCTGGATTTAAAAGTCTAATGAAATGATGAACATGAAACTGTTGTCGGTTGTTGTAAAAATCCATCTGGTTCACTAATGTCCTTTAGGGAAGGAAATCTGTCATCTTTATCTCACCTGGCCTACACATGACTCCAGACACACAGCAATGTGGTTGACTCTTAAATGGCTTTGCAAGCCACTTGCTTCAAGGACGATTAAGGATGGGTGAAGCCCACATCTCCTGAATGAACGTCACAAAGCTCTTTATAACCAATGAAGCATTTTTGTAATTTTGTGATTCTGGCCTCACTCTACTTTCCTGTTGTAATGTATGGAAACAATGTGACGATTACCAGTAACTTTGGTTGAAGGATAAACAATGATCAGGACACTCGGGACAACTCATGGAATCCCTGCAGTGCAGAAGGAGACCATTTGGCCCATCAAGCCTGCACACCGACCACAATCCCACCCAGGCCCGATTCCCGTAACCCCACATATTTACCCTGCTAATCCCCCTGACACTAGGGTCAATTTAGCATGGCCAATCAACCTAACCTGCACATCTTTGGACTGTGGGAGGAAACTGGAGGAAACCCACGCAGACACCAGAAGAATGTGCAAACTCCACACAGACAGTGACCTGAGGCCGGAATTGAATCTGGGCCCTTGGTGCTGTGAGGTAGCAGTGCTAACCACTGTGCCACCATGCAAGAGAAGAACTCTTCTTCAAATAGTGCCATGAGATCTTTGTCCACCTGGATTAACATCTCCTGCAAAGGATGGCATCTCCCTCCATCTTGAACTGGAGTTTCAGCCGAGATTAAATGTTCAAGTCTTTGGAGTACAACTTCAGAAAAACTTCTGCCTCAAACATTTAGGGTGTGAAATTCTAGGAACCACAGCACACTCTAAAGAAGAGCAGTGGTATTCTCCTGGGCAGTATTTATCCCTCCACCACCCCCACGAAAAACAGATTAATTGGCCATGGATCTCAATGCCGTGTGTGGGATCTTGCTGTATGAAAATTATCTGCCAGGTTTTGTCATGTTGCAACAGTGACTAAAGTCTGTCGGTATGTATTGAGATCATGAAAGGCAGTTCATATTTATACTTTTAACTCTTTCCTTTCCTGTCTTTGCATATATTTGGTAGGAAAGAGTTTGAGACAATCTTTCAATTCTCTGTCAGAATTTGTGTGGGAAGCCATTCATGATAATCTGAAATTTCAGATTCTTTCTCTCCATTCTGTCACTGACTGCCATTGTTGACATGCACCTTGCTTTTTCTTTATTAACCCCAGGTATGTTCATACAACATACAGTTGGGAGTAAGAGTAGGCCATTTGGCCCCTGAAGCCTGCGCCGCCATTTAATAAGATTGTGGCTGATCTGTGATTATGGCCTCAACTCTGCTTTCCTGTCTACCTCCTAAATATAACCTTTGACTCTCTTGACTCCTCCCTTCCACTACACAAAAGTTTCAATCTTTTCATCCATTCTCTTTACGCCAGTTATTTTTATCCAATTTATTTTCATGTAATTCAGTTAGAAAGGTGGTCAGCTGACTGACACAATAGGGTAACCTCAAATGATAGGCTAATCAGTTAATTGCTCTCTGTTTTGGAACTGTAGCTATGAGAAGGGAGCTGTTTTTGCGCTATGCTGTTGGGTCTTTGATCTGGTTTGACTGCCGTTAGCCATGTTGAAACCAAAACCTCGAATGATGTGAGAAGTTCTCATTTAAAATGTTTCTGGGCATTGTTCCAGCCGTGAGCTCCTGAGTCTAGACGTCTGAGAACTATTGAAAAAGCTTGTGATCCACCCTTTTTTTATTCATCTTAAATCTAAACTCGATTCCTTCGTTCTACGAAAGAACATTAATGTTCACTGATATTGAAGAATTATACTTTAATATGCAATTGGTCTTAGTTTTATACTCACGCTGGACTGAATTACAATGTGAAGTGCACATTGTTACTTAGCTGAGATTAAGATATATTTGTGGACAAATTTGGATCACTTTTTGACACCTTATTTAAATATATAGATTGGAGAGTAATTTCATTTTTTTTTTTGCATTTAAATATGTTGTATTAAGAAGATGCAGGATGAATAGATACAATGCCCCGGATACACAAAGTCATTTGACATATTCCTGTCAAGTTATTAAAATGGGTATGAAAATTCAGGCAGAGCAATGGCTCTTTTAGAATATTGGGCTCCAATTTAAATCCCAGCCAGCATCTGTTCACCCCATGACCAAGTGATCAAAGCCTTCCTCTCTCTCTCGGAGAGAGAACTGAGAAATTGGTGGCATTGGGACGCTTTTAAAATGGGAAACCTTGTCTGAAGCAGTGTTGCCTCTTGTCAGATGACCATGGCATCGAGAACGGGCCCGAGGCCCAGTTCATTCTTCGCTCCCGGGAGTACAAATAGCAGATGATAAGAACACAAAGAAATAGAGCTGAGATTTTTGTATATTTGACAAAAATTAGAGATTTTTGGTCTCTGCAAACAAGTGACAAACATGAATCTTGATGCCAGTTCCGTAGAGGACATAAATCCAAAATCTCTGGTGAAGAGATCAACACTGCTTGCTGATTTGAGACTCCTCAGTAACAGCATTTTATTAAAAAAATCTTGTTGCAGATTTTTGAGCTTCAGAACAAATTGCAGGAAAAGTCTAAAACGATTGACATTATGGCAGCTCAGATAAGCCACATGGAGAAAGAACAAAGTAAATTAGGACAGCTTTCAAGTAAGAACGAAAGTCGACTTGGGCACATGCAGGTAAGAACTACTGGCACAAATAAAAACTGCTTTGGTATCTGCAGCTCCCGGTTAGTGGGAGCTATGCCTATAATACAGCTTGCTGTAGAACGTTGAACGGTTTAGGAATAAAATGTCAGAGGAAAGCTTGACCAGATTATACAGCGCTGTTCTGATTAGGCCGTCTGCTTGCAGAGAAACGACGGTATCATGGGAGGTGGTGGCATAGTGGTACTGTCACTGGGTTAGAAATCCAGAGACCCTGGGTAATGCTCTGGGGATCTGCGTTCAAGTCCCACCACTGCAAATGGTGGAATTTGAATTCAAAAAAAATCTGGAATTAAAAGTCTACTGATGGCCATGAAACCATTGTCAATTGTGGTAAAAGCCTATCTAGTTCACTAATGTCCTTTAGGGAAGGCAATCTGTCATCCTTATCCGGCATGGCCTATTTGTGACTCCAGACACACAGCAATGTGGTTGACTCTCAACTGCCCTCAGGGATGGGCAATACATGCTGGCCCAGCCAGTGACTCCCACATCCCAGGACTGAATAAGAAACAAAATTTTGGGATCTAAAGGTTCTGAGGCTGCGTGACAGTGAACGGGCTGAAGTATGAGTAAAGACTAAGGAGGCACAGGCTTTTTAATCTAGAAAGCTTGCAGCTGAGCTGTGATCTTGAGTTTATAAAATAGTTAAAGTTTTAAAACGATACCAGAATTGGGACAACTTTGCTAACCAAACTCCCCCAACTTTCCCAAAGAGTGGAAACGTAACAATCCTCTGCCTCATCTGCCCTTGAGCATGGATTTAAATGTAAACGATGTGGATTCTAGGTTAACTGCAATGCTGAGTTTCCCTGTCCACCTCGAAGAATATCTTTCACATTGTGACAAACATGGCATTTAACTTGTGCTTCTTTTCTGTTTTGTAGAAAATGTTAGCCAGTCACACAGATAAATTAATGAATATTGATCAAGCGTCACAGCAGACGTATCAGAAGCAGGAGGAGTCTGTGAGAGAGGTGAAAAGTTTGGAAGAATCTGTAAACCAGCTTCAGATGCAAGTGCGACAGCTGGAACTGTCCGGCAGAACTGGTGGGACAGGCACGGGATCAGCAAGCCTCAGTGAGTACAGTACCATCACTCTATTCCCTAGACTGAAGGGCCTGTTTCTGTGCTGTATATCTCTATATGACCTTCTGTCACCTGCTGTTGAAAAGTTAGCAGCAATGCAGCCAGTTTTATAAATAATGGAGCATTCACAACTAGGTTACACCGATAATGTGCCAAACTTTAGAGGAGCTCTGGACCATAATTCTAAGCGTTAACATTTTATTTGTTTGGAGGCTGGATATTATTGCCATGACAATGGTTTCCCCCCAATAACTTTTTAAATGAAAACACTTTGTCTCGAGTCGGCCATCATTAAGAAGTGTGATAGTAAATAAATTTATCGCTGCAAAATTACCCAGCTCAGATAAAAGCTTTCGATCTGAAAATGTTTCTGTTTTTTTTGCAGCAGCACTAGATAACCAAGTAAAGAGACACGACAACCTACTGAGCGTCCACGATGTGCGGTTAGCGGACATGGACCTGCGCTTCCAAGTGCTCGAAACGGCAAGCTACAACGGGAAACTGATTTGGAAAATCCGAGACTACGCTCGCCGCAAACAGGAGGCTGTCAGTGGGAAAACGTTGTCCTTGTATAGCCAGCCGTTTTACACGGGGTACTTTGGCTACAAGATGTGCGCTCGGGTTTACCTCAACGGAGACGGGATGGGTAAAGGGACGCACTTATCGTTGTTTTTTGTCGTTATGCGGGGAGAGTACGACGCACTGTTACCGTGGCCTTTCAAACAGAAAGTAACGTTGATGCTATTGGACCAAGCACCGGCCAATCGCCATTTAGGCGATGCCTTTAAGCCAGATCCCAACAGTAGTAGTTTTAAAAAGCCAGTAGGTGAGATGAATATTGCTTCGGGCTGCCCGCTCTTTGTTGCACAGCCGGTCTTGGAAAGTGGGACGTATATTAAAGATGACACTATCTTCATAAAAGTAGTTGTTGATACCTCAGATTTGCCGGATCCCTGACCCTTTAACGTGTCCGACACGAGGGGAGTTAAAATTGCAGCACGGGCTCTGCGCCAACGGAGTGCAGCGTTGTTGATTTTCAACAGAAGGACATTCCTCGCAGCTGGTCGCTATGAGCAGTTCACCTGTCCCACCTGAAGCACAAGGACTTCACTTCACAGCAAAAGAGGTCATACTGGAAGGACACCGATAACTTTATAATATTTGGTGGTGATTCATTCTGTGGGTTCCCTCAGGAGTTGCGTTAAATACATTACAGGTGTCCTGAAGTAATGACAGACAGTATTGATTGTCCAATCAAAGCGGGAGTTGTAGTTGGAACTCTGAAAAAGCACTGTAGCATGTTTCTCTGTTAGCATTACAATCTGGCTACTCTGTATGCTACAGCAGCATGGCCAAAATGTGACTTGCATTCTTCCTTTTGTTTAGCTTCCAAGTTCGAGCTGGGTTCAGCACTGAGTTCTGAGTTATGGTAAAGGGAATTTCCAGAGTTGCGACAGTGTGACTCCAGGTCATTGCCTGTAAAACTCCCCAGTCATTTCTTCAATTCCAATGAGTTGAGCGGCTGTGGTTTGATGGGAGGGGTGAAGGAGAGGAAACCTGCCAGCCGAGAGTCAGTCCAACAGGTTCCTCCCATTTCATGTTGTCTGGGGTGCATGGACAGCTCATTCAAAATGAGGGTTCGGATTGAATTGAAATGTTAAAAAAGATTATTTAGTTCCTATTCTTGGAATGTTAATGTTATAGTTTCTTATTGTGTACTAGTCCTGAATACAAAAATCCTGCGGGTAACCAAATCTGATCAGGTTCCTGGGTCACTGTTTGTGTGGAGTTTGCACCTTCTCCCCGTGTCTTGCGTGGGTTTCCTCCGGGTGCTCCAGTTTCCTCCCACGGACCAAAGGTGTGCAGATTAGGTGGATTGGCCATGCTAAATTGACTCTTAGTGACAGGGGGATTAGCAGGGTGAATGCATGGGGTTACGGCGAATAGGGCCTGGGTGGGATTGTTGTTGCTGCAGGCTCGATGGGCTGAATGGCCTCCTGTACTGTATGATTCTAGGTTTCCAATTGGAGAATAAATATGCTGCCAACTGGAAGCAGCAGTGAATCACAATGACATAATTTATCATCCAGTTTGGCCTCAGCAAACTTCAACCTAAGAAATGAATCGCATCTGCTTTGTCCCATTGAGTCGATCTGTTATCAATGTAGTCTCGCTTGTCCTAACTACAGAAAGCTCTCTGTGAAGCAATCCACAAACAGGGTAGTTCCCTTCATTCACCCTTACTGCAGCAAACTCTGTGTGGGGAACTGCGTGACCAGGGATTGCCCCCTTCCTGGCGGCAGCTGTGTGGTACAGTCTGCAGAAAAATAGTGCTCACGTGATGTGATGAGAAACAATACAAGTTGGAATCACCATTGATGGTGTGGCTGGAATGACAAGACCATCTGACCATGGAATCCATTTTCACAAATTGGCAATAATCGCACCTTTTTACATTGCCTCGTTTGTACTGCAGTCGAACCAGTTGAGTAGGAAGTGCACATTCAATTTGAATATAGTTGTTTCCAAATGTATAACTGAAGATGTATTTCTTTCGCTCACCCTTGTGCCCCTTATGACACGGATCATCCAAACACGCAATATTCTCAAATAAATAGTCCATTCCCCTGATGCTGGGTTGGTAAATACACTCCCATATTGTGGTGGTAAACCTTCTTGCTGGGAAGGTTCCCCTCTCAATATCCCTGGTCTGTGCTGAGTTATCTGATAGCAGGGCATGACGGGTCATTTGGGTGTGGAAAGGTAGAAAAATTTGCCACAGCTCCAAAAATCCAGCGGAAAATGCAAATGTGAAGATGTTCAGTAATGCGGCCTTCTGTGATGAACTAGGTGTCTCGTTGCAAAAAGAATTGAGTACAGGAGCAAGGATGTCTTGCTGCAGCTGTGCAGGGCCTTGGTGAGACCACACCTGGAGTATTGTGTCCAGTTTTTGGTGGAATCTTTGCTCCCCCTCCCCAGCAGCAGAGATGGCCCGCCATTGGCTGTCCCAGGATCCTCTGGTCCGCCAATGTCGATGGGGTTTTGCCTGCCTTGTGCTCTCCACTACCAGGGAACTTGCCTGGGAGGGAGGGGGAGGGAGGTGTCACCATTGGCAGGACTGGAAAATTTTGCCAGCCGGAAGGGCTGGAGAATTTTGACCTTGGTCTCTTTGCCTAAGAGAGAGGATATATTTGCTACAGAGGGACTGCAGTGAAGGTTCACCGGACTGATTCCTGGGATGGCAGGATTGTTATACGAGGCGAGATTGGGTTGACTGGGCTGTATTCACTGAAATTTAGAAGAATGAGAGGGGATCTAATTAAAATGTATAAAATTCTGACAGAGCTGGACAAACTGGATGCAGGGATGTTTCCTCTGGCTGGAAGTTCTAGAACAAGGGGTCACACTCTTAAGGATATGGGGTAGGCCATTTAGGATTGAGATGAGGAGAAGCTTCTTCATTCAGAGGGTGGTGAACCTGTGGAATTCTCTACCATGGAAGGTTGTGATGGTTAAGTGACTGAATATGTTTTGCAAGGAAGTAGATTTCTAGACTGTAAAGGTGTCAAGGAGTTTGGGGAGAGTGTACGAGTTCAGCATTGAGGAGCAGCCATGGTCATATTGAATGGCAGAGCAGATTCAAAAGGGGCGAAGGACCTACTCCTATTTTCTATGCTTCGATGTCCAGACTCTCATGAAGAACAGCCATTTGAGGGAGGTCTAGTAGCACAAGTGGACCCAAGCCAACATCAATCACAACCTTCAATTGAGATGTTTAAAAATCTATTATTGTCTTCAGTCAATGATTCTAGAACTCCGTGCGGATCAGTGGGAAATGGATGACAACGTGAGGATTGGTCTTATTCACTGTGTCACAGTAGAATCTCAGCAGGTATTCCGAGAGTATGAGATGGAGATACAAGCTGTGCTTTTCTCCTCGTTTTGCACCAGGCAATTCTTTGTGAATTTGTGAATCTCAAAGAGGTTTGCAATATTAACTATTTCAGCTTTGTCAAACTTTACTGTCAGAGTAGCCAACAGACAGTTACAAAAAGTGAAGGTGGATAATTTACATATTGGGATAGCTCTTGAAATAAGGATGGGTCCTGAAATTTGCGGGTACCATTCCAATCCAATCCTTAATAATTGGATTTGTTCCTCCTTGCAATGGTTTTGTCTACTCTCACTTTATGTAAAGTCTCCAAAGATGGGAATTTGTTTGACCCAGCTTACCACTCTACCAAATTACTGCATTGTTTACTACAAATCTACCACCCGGTTACAACTTAATCATTGGTGTGCAGGTGAGGATTGGATTAAAATACTAAATCAGTCTGGTCTTTTTCTGATCCTGATTAAGGATGGGGCCTTTATAAATTTATTTTCAGCAACTCTCTTGTCGCTTTTATTGGATGCAGTGAAAGGTTCGGCACTTTAGGCGCTTATACTCTGGTGTTTGCTTATTTGCGTCTCCAGGTTTAGTGTCTGTTAACCATCTCTCCATGTTTACTCTGCTAAATCCCGCCTCCCTTATCGGGGGGCTAAGTTGTATACCCATGTTTAAAAATCTGCTGTCAGAACAAACAACACGAGATTTAGTGCTGGAACTGTGGGGAGCTGGGAATCGATGCTGGGGGTCCTTAAATTCAAACAAACCAGTGGACGAGGACCCTGTCACAAAGGATGAACGGGTGATACAATAAGGGCATCATGTTGACCTCGAACGTCACTTCCATGTAGCCATTGGAGATTCTGCTCAGGAGAAGCTGGAAACCGCAAGCATTTCAAATCAGTCCATCCCTTTGAATAAATTATTTTGTTCCAATCTTTCAGGATATTGTAGTGTTTACTTTGTAACAAATGTAACCTCAGCATTTTTGACATTACTAAAAATTATACTATTTAATGACTGGCAGGTTTGGGTGTCTGAGAGTGTGTGTGTTATTCATACTGGAAGGTACCAGTGACGTTACATTTTGTAAGATCTTCTTTTCCTGACTGTTTGTTGAAACCTTTGTTTCTTTGACCTCCTTTTGTCACCAGTGGCTGTGAAACAATGACTATGAGAACACAAAGACATTTCATCATTTCTGGAGAAATGTAATTTCAATAAATGCAGATATACCTCAAAAGGAAACTTCTCTACTCCGATCCTCTGTAAGTTGTGTAATTATCCATGCACCGTATGCAGTACAACAACAAAAATTATGTGCATTTTTATGATGTGGAGATGCCGGCGTTGGACTGGGGTGGGCACAGTAAGAAGTCTCACAACACCAGGTTAAAGTCCAACAGGTTTATCTGGAATCACGAGCTTTCGGAGTGCTGCTCCTTCATCAGGCGAGTGGACGTAGGTTCACAAACACGACATATATAGGCAAAGAGATAATTGCAAGATAACTACAGATTGGAATGTGAAGAATGGTTGGAACGCTCTGAAAGCTCATGATTCCAAATAAACCTGTTGGACTTTAACCTGGTGTGAGACTTCTTACTCTGCATTTTTATGACACATTTAATTTAGTAAAACATCCCCAGATGCTTTGCCAGAGCATTATCAAATAAAACAACAGCAAGCCTTGTGAGATGCTGATGGCCTAAAGCTTGGTTTTAAGGAGCATCTTCGAGGAGGATGCAGAGGCAGAAAGGTTTAAGAAGGGGATACTGGAATTGAAGACCTCAACAGCGGACGGTATGGCTGCCAATGACGGGACAATTAAAACCTGTGATGCCCAAGAGGTCAGAATTGGAGGAGGACAGATATTTTGAAAGGTTGTGGTGCGGAAGAGATTTTGGAGGTAGGGAGGGCAAGCCTACAGAAGGATTTGGAGACGGGGATGAGAATTTTAAAATTGCACCGTTGCTTACATGTGGGCTAATGTAGGTCAGTGAAAGGAGGATATGTTGTGAGTTAGGATACAGCAGCAGAGGTTTTGGGGGATTACCTTCATTTAATGGAGGGTGGCAGACAGGAGGTTGGCTGGGAGTGTTAGAATAGTCACGTCAAGACGTACCCCAAGGCATAAGTGGAATTGAGGAATTCGAAATAGGAGCTCTTACTGATGACATAGACATGTGGTTAGGATATAATATAACTCCAAAAAGTAAACAGTCTGGTTCAGCCTCAGACCGTTGACAGGGAGATGGGTGGAGTTAGTGGCAACAGGAACTCAAGAGATTGGTTTTGGTCTTCCCAATATTTAGCTGGAGGCAAGTTCTGCTTATCCAGTACTGACTCTCAGAGCCTGTGATGAAATTCAGCTGGACATTGTCAGCACATGTTTCATAACGTGTTTCATAACATGTTTCATAACATGTTACAACACTGACACTGTTATTTGGAAAAGGTTACCAAGGGGCAGCCTTTAGATGAGAAATAGGAGGGGGATAAGATCCCTGGCGACACGGGATAACAATGCAGAAAGAAGCTATTGTTGGTTATTCCCTGGCTCTGGTGAGAGTGGAACCAAACAAATCCAGTTGCACCGAGCTGCATTATGGAGTGGAATGGCTTGGTGAACCATTCTCATAAACCTCTCTGCACTCTCTCCAACGTGTTCACATCCTTACAATAGTGTGGCGCGCAGAACTGTACGCAATATTCCAGCTGAAGCTAACTGATCATTGTACAAGATCAGCATAACCTCTTCGCTCTTGTACTCTATGCCCCTATTAATAAAGCCCAGGATACTGCATGCTTTATTAACTGCTCTCTCCACCAGTCCTGCTAACTTCAATGATCTATGCACATATACACCCAGGTCCTTCTCCTCCTGCACGCTCTGAAGAATTTTACCCCTTATATTATCTCTCCCATGTTCTTCCTGCCACAATGCATCATTTCACACTTGTCCGCACTGAACTTCATCTGCCACCTATCTGCCCACTCCACCAAAATGTTCATCTCCTATTGACATTCTACACTGTCCTCCTCGGCTTGCAATACTTCCCCAAAGTTTGAAATTGTCCCCTGCACACCAAGATCTAGATCATTAACCCATAGAATAGAATTGAATCCATAGAGTCCCTATACTGCAGAAAGAGACCATTCTGGACTTAATCTCCCACTCAGACCTGCCCTATCACTGTAACCCTGCACATTTACCCATGACTAATCCACCTAACCTGCACGTCTTTGGACACTAAGGGACAATTTAGCATACCCAATCCACCTAACCTGCACATCTTTGGACTGTGGGAGGAAACTGGAGCACTCAAAGGCAACCCACACAGAGACAGGGAGAATGTGCAAACTCCACACAGACAGCTAGCCAAGGCTGGAGTCAAACCCAGGTCCTTGGTGCTGTGAGGCGGCAATGCTAACTACTGGACCTGCCAGCAAT